>NW_019213021.1:132311-244492 GCF_002532875.2 Varroa jacobsoni
ATATGGTGACTTACAAATCATTGGATGGCGACTCTTCTGGCTTTAAAATTTATTAAAGCAGCAAAAGATGCGCAAATTATTCCAATAAAAAACAGATTTCATTTTGTCCTATGTTTATTGTGCCAGCCCCATAATACTACGTTATGATACTACGACGTCAGCATATAAAATAGAACATTGCTCATTTAATAGCTTTATTGAAGCATTAAAACGAATGATTTCTATAATTCATGTATTCCTCGAGCCTGCTACACAAACGCCGTAAAGATTTCTGAGGAACAACTAGCAATGTAAACGTTCCGGGGTTTTCAATAAATATTTCTATTATATTAGAAACTAGATAACTTGTAACAACATGAGCATGAAGCGCTCAAGTTATACCACTTACAGTACACCACAATTGACTTCCTCAATATTAAACGAGGATTTATGATGAAAGCTTTTCTCGAAAAGAATGTAGGATTAGAAAATGGTGTGCGAAGTGCTATCAACGATAAATTAATGTTTTCTACTTTTTTTTTCTGAGTTTAAGAACACTTGTTTTCCCTGTGTGTTTGTGTCAGACAAAATACATAGGAAAGACAAATGGAACAATAGCAGTTGTAAAGCAACATCTAACGCTTGTAAGTCTAGTAGTTCTCACAGAATATATGACAATTCTTTCTCTAAACCTCTGTTAAAATTAGGGATCACTCAAAATATATGTAATGTAAGTTTGTTGTTATACGTAATAACATATTTGATAGCAAGCTTATTTAGAGGGTCAGAATTTGCAGCGATTTACAAACACATATGTGGCATATATATATAGGGGGTACGACGAAAATTACCAATTATTTTCCAGTTGTTTTAATATAATGGTTAAGTGCATGTTTAACATACACCATGTTGTATCCTGTAATATGCTTATTATAAACATATTATAGGGAATTATAGGAATGGTCTTAGGGTGCTCCTGAAAAAATATAGTACAGTTAAATCGGTTCCTTATAACGTTGGGTAATTCCTACTTTAACACGTATGAAATAAATACATTCAATCGCCAAGAGAATATAGGATCATATTGCATATATAGTGTTAGGTTCTTACAAGCGAATCTACTAGGCTTTGAATTGAACTACACACCGCTAGCAGACAAACTTTGGTTGATAAACACTCCGGTCTTTTAGAGATTCGTTAAAACCGGTCGACTTTCGGTATGAAAAATGAGTTCAGACGTAGAAACATTTTTTGGTCTCGAAAATCAACGCTTAGTAGTCAAGTTTTAGTTCCCGAAAATCATAGTTCTGCGAAAGTTCACTAAAGACTAGTGAAGACATAGCAAGAAAGTCCTAAAAGAAACCAGTGTATGTGAATGCTGTAAATATACCAAAAACAAAAATTGGTGTATTCAAGATCAGAGAGGAAGTAACCAGATGTTGAAAGTACGAGAATGCATTGCGACAGTCGAAGAAGTTTTCCACAAAAGCAGAGCTTGGAATCTACGGGCTCTGTTAGCTAAAACTAGTACTTCACATATAAAGTGTTACAGAATTATAACCCCAATACTAGAAAACCAAAAAATATATTCCATGTGCAATTTACAGAACGTTAATCAGAGGGAATACGATCACTACAGACGAAGCATGGTTCAGTCTTTACCAGGAGATAAAGAGGACCCATATGAGAGAAGGGCGTCATTCTGGAGAAAAAACGAGTTTAGTGGCAATGTCGGGCAGGTTAATACGCAAAGCGACTGAAGTACTTGAAATGGACATCAGGGAATCTGCTATTATGGAGTACTCGCCGAAAATTATTGTTATCTTGAGTTCCTTAAGAGACTCATGCACCGTTGGCATGGCAACCAAAAGTACACCGTCTGGTTACGTGATGACGGCACCAGACCGCAATTATTTTCTGGATTGAGCAAGGAACGTTGGCTTCAATCCGCTTATTCTTTCGATCTATGTTCGTGTGATTACGGAGCTTTCCGTGTCCTGAAAAGGGCAAATGGTGCGCAACCGTATCCCATTCTCGATTTACTATAGGTAGGAAAAAACATATGAAAATGTAAATGACAGACTTACGACTTTCCTCGAAGTCCGTCGGATTCGCTTGTAACAGCGTTATATATTAGGTAGTTGCAGCAATGCCGATAGCTCTTAGGTCCAAATTAAAGGAAAAACTTTTCATTTTAAGACAAAATAAGGATAAACAAATTATGTACCGTTCTCATCTGATACCCTCTTCCAACACCACAATCCCATCACTGTAGAGCTTCTGTGGTTTCTGGGCAAAAAATTGTGACAAGTGTTTTTACTCTTCCACTGAAAGTAAATTAACACTTACGGAAGTATCGCAGAAACCGAAACAGATGCAAAAGTTAAATTATAGGGAGAATGCAATAAAGTTTTGAAGTTCTTGTCGAATAGCTTAAGATATACGCAGTCTGATGAAGGCGTCCGAAGGTAGCGTCCCTTTTGTTCAGTAATTCCGGTCAACTTTTTTAAATGGCTCATTGTATTAAACATTTCGCGTCGTACCGGCCCAGTCGTTTGATGGAGTATCTAACAGCGGTATCGGACATAAAACTATTTTTGTTTCGTCAGACAACAGTATAACTCATAATGTACAATTTCTTTTCAATCCCACCAAACAAAGCATTGCTACAGATTAGAGATCTTTTCATTGACCATAGTATTTTTCACACGTGTGATCATTTTTCTATCATTCGAGATCCACTGCTTTGAAAATGACATGATTTTGTTGCCGTAAAATTTTGCAGATGGAAATATAATCGGGTATATTCTTCTGTTGACCATTCGTGTGGCACTCAAACATTGGAATTCTTTTTTGTATCATGTCTTTATAAAATGGTTTAGATGTTTGATGATAGTCGTTTAGTTCCTTCGCTAACTCGTGTCAATTTTGCTCAACTTTCGCAATAATTTCATCATCGACCATTACGACGAGCATTTTTAATATCGAAATTTTCAACATGAAAGCGTCGGAACCATCTTTACATAGTTTCTTCAAATAATGCATTTCTGCCCATAAACAGCGCGAACGAGGCTGTAATAATATTATAAAGTATAGCGAATTTCCGCATAAGCTTCATTTTCTTCAAAAAGCTTCAAGAAAAAATCTATTCAGACTTAAAATTTCTATAATTCATTGAATAAGGCATTTATATAATTTACCACATCGATTACCAGTTTTCAAGTGATACAAGTACCAACAATAATCCGATGCGATTCATATTACCTGAAATATATGATTTTTTAGGGCTATCTAACTAAAAAAATGCTTTTTTGGACAACCAGTATGTGGTATTAGTTAATATACTGATTCAAACTTATTATAGCCTTGTCATTTGGCCATCGTGCAACTGTTACCTAGTTTGAATACGAAAACTTAAATGATTACTGTGTTAAATTTTGCAAAAATGAAGTGTCTTAGCTCGGTCCAGTGTTAAGACAGCATATAAGATGAGTTGGTACAGACTATTGTTCAGTATAAATTTAAGCCAAAAGATCTTTTTTGCCACTATTAATAAAATAAGGTAATAAACAAAATACACTGCGTATTAGGGAAGGAATTTGTGACATCATACTGGCTATGGCAGAGCTTTCAGGCTGAATGTTCTATGAAGAGATCATTAAACTACAACGAGTAAGACAGAAAAATCTGAACTAAGGCGCAGACAGCGCTACAATATGCAGGCGGCAGTTCTCAGATGTCAACTCAGTGTTAGCTGTTTCATGGACCGCAAAGGCAGAGCAAGTCTAGTGTTTGAGAAAAGTATGGTTACGCTTCTATATTATTTTCGAACCACGTTAACTACCACATAGAGTATGACTTAGATATCACAAAAACCGTAGCGCAAGTGTGCACTACGGTTTTTGTGTATCTAAGAAGCGTATCAAAACGTGAGAAACGCTTACCTCAAATGACTAATCATGAGTGCCTCAAATCATCCTATTGCCATATTTAGACAAAACTAGAATAGCACGTGGCTTGGGTGACATTCGAATACACAATATATTAAATTTTGGAACCCCATACACATATATGTCTGTATAGGACTTGCCCGTGGATAGAGAATAGAGAATTTGTATGTATGTGTTTATTCTCACTTTAGCTCACCCCAATCATTTGTAGCCAAACGTCCTTGAAAAGATGGCTTTTAAATTACGACCCTGCATATAACATTAATTTCATTAATTACTTTATGAATGTTGTAAATAAATTCGTGAATTCTTTTGGGCACTATTTGATATACATACTCCTTCACATACCTCTATAGGAAAAACCTGGCCGGAGTGGCCATCATGACGCGTCGAGCTCTGCCGGCTTGATCACATAGTTTCGAGTAGATTAGTTTCTTCGCGGTGTAGCGAGTTTCCCCAGTATATTAAAACCAAAAATTGTTTACATCCAATGCCTTCACTTAGGTTCAAAGAAACGTTTGCAATGCAATATCTCACGACAGCTTTCGCCATTGATTGCTGTTCTGGAATTTTTGCCGACGAAGAAAGCCCCACAATATCTTTGCTTTACAAGTCGCATCATACAGTCTGTCCCTTTGAAGTGATTGCTCGATACTTACACTCGAGTACTGCGAGCCTCAGATCCGACAGCTCTGTCTGTTTATATACCCAATCAACCGGAAAAACTTTCATCAAATAAGACGATATGACCAAAAAACCGGCATTGCGCTTCGACTTCAGTGGATGATGCATGTGATATTTCTGGATCTTTAAATGCTATGTCCTAATGGGAATGAAGATCTTACTCCAGAACACATTGCTAACTGCTCGGTAATAGTTGAGTACAACATAACGTTAAGGTTGTTAAATTGGTATCCATACGGCTCTGCATTGCAGCGACATTGTCGCTTGTCCGGTTCATGGTCTTCGTTGCCTCACTTCATGTACAAGTCAGCTAATCTCTTCGAATTTTTTGATCAATCGTCTCAGTGTTACCTCCGCCAATGGTATATGTCTTCCGTGAACTGTGTGACACATGCGGAATATCACTGTAATGGAACCATTTCGATTGTATGTTTATGAAAACGAAATAATATTCCAAGCAGTCTTCTTATTATCATAAACCGCAAACACTGCTGAGTTTGGTGTTGGACATCCCACTGGCTCTCGCGTCTTCATAAATGCAAGGGAAAAGAATGAGATCTTATGCAGGCCACTATATGTTTATAATAATTCGTTTTAAAAAAATCTACCTAAATTTGAAACTAGTTTTAGAATTCCCATTTAAATTGCTTGTTCCATATGTCTTTAAAGTCTTTTAACTTATTTGAACAAACATTTAAAAAATGTATTTCCATCCCTAGTGAGTCTTTATCTAGACAATTCGGTTTAAGCACGTCCTATTGAAGTCAATTTCGTATAGCAGAGCAAATTAAACATACACCTAATCAATGTTAGTTTAAAGCCCCTTAATAGAGCACATTATACATAATCTCTTTACATTAGCTTTAGCGTATAGGTTAAAACATGTGTACGCTTTAATGGAAAGTGAGTAATTTACACAACGAAGTCGGGCAATTCAGCCCCCGTAGACCAACTTCTAAACATTATGGCTTCTCCGTTAGGAGTAAAATAAATCACTGTATTATAAACACATTTTTAATGCGGTAATCGAAATGGGTGATAATGATATCACATATTAACATATCAGAATACTTTACAAATTTAAGTTTTTTTTACATGTTTTTGAAATTTAACAAAAAGAGCCCTTTAAATTTTTTGGCGAGTAAGTGCAAGGTACAGCGATGTCTTGCTTAATGCTTCGTACTAAGCGATAACCAGCTTCTATCAATACTAAGGATTCTCTGAAAATATGGTGTATTTTTAAAGGAAAGTTAATCCATAAAGCAATACGCTGTCAAAACCGAAGTCTGAATATGGTTTCTACATTGTAAACTCTAATTAGTCTTGCAGAATAGTTCATTAAACAAACGGGAATGACTCAAGGGGTTCTATAGCACTGAATGGAAGTTCTCTCGAGCGCGTTTGTTCTTTTGCTGCCAGGCTCAGTTTAACTATTATGGCTGAAGTCGGGCATTGGGCACATCCATGAACGTACGCGTGAAATTTACCCTTTCCCAGAATTTATATAGGGTTATTCAGAAGAACTGAACTTGAAACATACTAACTGTAAATACTGCAAGTATATCATCGACGCAAGATTGGCCGTTAGGGCGTGTAGGCGTTATAATGACTTTTCTGTTACGACTACCAGGTAGCTAGCGTATTTCTACGCCATTGCTGAAGTGAAATGCAGATCCCAATATTGCCAGGAAACCGAACTTCAACAAAGTTCGGATTCGTGAAATTAACCTTCGTAAATGCGTTTCTTGGGGGGGGGGGGGGTCGAGATAATGGTGCAGGGTTTTCAAAATTTTAGTATCAAGAAGAAAAATGCAGTTACGCAAACTACAGAAAACCTTTTTGCATACGCTATTTTGTTTACAGAGTAGGGAAAACCTTACAAATGGCATGAACAAGTACTTGCTAGTCAATATTTAACAGAGAAAATTGGTAAATTAAGAAAGCGAGAATGACTAAAAGCTTTCTAGCGTACGTCTTAGAGTATTTAAAAAAAAAAAACGTATATATTCTTAGATCGTGTTTTCCAGACATCCGTTGGCTAATATTGTGACTCCTGGAAGTCTAAGTTGAGGTACGGTAGGTTACCTTGATATCTAAGAAAAACCACAGTAGGGATGCACGGTTTTCCCAAGTTCTTTAAACAAGGAAAGTTATGGAATTGGTTTTGCAATGTAACAAATAAAAAGTATGGATGTCATTGTACAGTTATATGAAAACGCTAAGGTAGTTGCTTCTGAAACGCTTGAGTTTTCATGTTTGTAAATGTTTGTAAAAAATACGTGCATTTTAGAGGCTACACAGCACACTCAGTCTTTTATACGGGCAGGGGTACAAATGGCCCATGTATGTACTTGCGAATGACTGAAAATTATATCTTTGACGACCTAGACTAGGCTAAATTGTACATATTTGACTAGGGATATGCTGCGACATTGTATGGATGCACCTTGCCGAGGAAATCGATTTGCTGAAGAAGGCGCTCTCTGAGTGCCTCCTGAACGGCATCATGGAACTCCAATCTTGAAACTCCATGGAGGTCGAGCAATGGAAGCATAGTGCGCAACGAAGGAAGTAAAATTCCTATAAAAAATAATAGACAGTACAGTGCACTGTTAGAAGGACATAGATGAACCAAAAAATACAGAATTTTTGACCGAACAACCTTCTCCCGATCATTAACTAGTCGATCAGTGTTAGGTGTAAAACGGAAAATTAATACTTACCAAACTTGTTTACAAGCCTATTTTTTTTCAGTTTCAATTTGTGTATGCACTATTATTATCTAGAACTTTCTGTCAATTATTTCGCAGCTACGGATGACTGGAGTTTGAACACCTATTTGGTTTCAAAAAGCAATTTCGACGAATATAGCGAGATAGATTTTAATGATTTTCCCATTAAAAAGTTAAAAAATTGCAATGTCTGGCGCTTATGATGGATGACAAGAAGCCCTTAACTACAACTTTTGCATTTTTGTTACCATGATTTTCGATTTTGATATTCCAATTTAATCCATATACCTGCGCTTCAACCGAGTCACCAATGTAGATGAAATACCTCTTTAGAAGTAACGGTAGAAAATGCTGCTTTAATATGTATATACATAAGAATTGGAGGATTGAGCTCATCGACCTTTTTTATGGAGGAGGTCGTTCTGAGGCCCAATGTTTATGGCCGTATTGTATACTGCATGGTAGAGATCTTGCATCTTCCATTTTAGCACCATCTTAAAGAAAAGCTTAGGGTGACTGAATAAAAGTCAGTACGGAAAATTAGTTTACAGTACTGTTGTAAACGATAGAAAACCTGAATTAACAGGCTGTCTCCAATTAAAACTAAATAGGTTTACTTTTAGTAACATATGGTTCTAACAAACCGGACATTGCCCATTCAAGGAAAATGTTGGGCAAATGCTTAATTTCATGTGGGACAACTGTACTCTGGATGGCTTGCTCATTCGGAACCCGTTGCAACGCGAACGATTTAGACGGTCGTTTGATCTTTGTAAGGAGGATTTTTTTAAGTTGATCTCTGGAAACCCGCAAAACGTCATATTCCATTTGATAGGAGACGACGAGAGATCTGACGTTTACATTTCAACTTTTGTTTTGTGTTTTAATTACAATATATAATGAGTTACCACTGGTTAACTTCTGTTCTGTTTGGATTACACTTTCCTTATTACTATTGTTGGAATTCTGGCGGCCCTAAGGTTGAAGCACTGCAGCATTCAAAAGCCTTTGCAACATCATAGCTCGCGAATTTGTGAAATTCCCCCAGTTATTTAACAAAATTTAGAATCCTTTATTTCGTTTAACGCAAGCGACTGCGGAGTAAGCTCTTGACCCACCATGGCATCGCTTGACGCTAATATGGGTCGTCTTTTTCGGCTGGCAGCGACACCAGCGTTTCACTTCAGGCATGCACGACATACGCAATCGAATTTTCTCACTCGTAGCATTCGTGTAGATGTCCTCTTAGAATGTGTTATGATCAATTTGAGCGTCATACGGGCTAGTAGTTATTTGGCAAGTGTCTTGATGAAAGTTGGGAGATAATTAATCTGACGGTGGAGCGCAAATCCTGCCCCTCGACGATCAGAATCTCTAGGGTTTTCAAATTCACCAAATTATAAATCGATTTCGGCGATTGCTTTATGCTGAGCTGAACTGAAAGATATTGAAAAAAATGTCCATGCTTTCAGAATGATCCTCAACCAAACCTGATGCTTTTTTGGTACGCTTTTGTGGTGAACTGCTGACACCCTGTACAACATTTGTTCGTTTGGTAAGCTTTGACAAAAGCAACGTGCTTTTTAAAGGGAGCCCGGCTTAAGAAAAAATAAACTTCGTTAATTAATTAAATCTTTCTTTTTCGAAGCATTTATTATAAAGTATCACGCAAAATATTTGGAAAGAAGCGTAGTTAAAAAAATGCCAGTGGTTTATTAAATCCCGTGATATCTCTGTCAGGAATAAAATGTTTGCAAATTATCATTAGTGTGTAGCAGGATCCTTAATTGCATTCCTCAACTATTTTTACAAACCTAGTTTACGCAGCACAGAGGTAAGGTCTCATCTTCATCTTAGCAGCGTGGACAAAAATTTACCAGCGACAGTGCTTCTCTGGTTAGATTAAACTAATACATATATCATGCTTGCCCCTCCTCCTATAGAGGATTACAAAACTCGATACACCTAGCAACCCAAGCAGTTAACAAGCAGCATGAAAATCCAGGGAAAACTAGTTCTCTGTAAATGCCGCTTACCATTTTCTTCCTGAAATTCCGCGATTGCCGTTAAAGGGTCGGCGCAGTTGGTGAGCGTCTCTTTTAGATACTCACGTCCTGGTATGTCTACCTCCTCCAAACCCGCCATCGCATTTACAATGTCTTAGTTTCTAACGGGAGCTGGTCACGCGCTGAAATTCAATCAGAAACGTTTTCAGCTGATGAATAAGGAAGGCAAGTTGTTGTATCTCTACTTAGTATAAAATCCGTATAGGATGATGTGAGTCCGTGTCATTTTTTCTAATGTAGAACTGATCAGTTTTCTGAACTCGTAATCCTCTCTAATGAATGCAAATGTTTTTCCACGGTAAAATCTAACAATCGAGCTTTCGAGCTAGCATGACACTAAAAATCGAACGATCGATCGCCTTTAGACTCAACAGGGGTTCGTCAAACGCGAAGGGTATGTCTGAGTTATGGGCAATTTTAGAATCTAATTTTTTACAACAAGATTCTGCTGTACCAGTCTTAGCCAAGTCGCTCTTGGTTAACTTGATTCAAGAATGATCCAAACATATAACGATGTGAATAACGCTAGAAAAAACATTTTTTCATAAAAACAAAAGCCCTTAATTGTATCCTGTCGGTCCATTGCAATAACTTTCTTCGTTTCTAATAGAAGCTTTTCATAAATCTTGGCGATTAAAATGGATTAAAATGACAATTGAAATATTGACGATTTTTATTTAAGTTTCTATTAGCTTTATTCTTACATCTAACGTGACCTTTATAGTTTAGTCGGACCTCATTATTATTTTAATTAGTTACAACCACCTTATACGGTACACCATTAGTCGAACTGATTCGTTTATGATGGAAATCTACGCTACTTAATTTACTGATTTCGTTCTCTGATTATTAAATTAATTTTCCACTTCGCATTCCGATCAACAAGCCACGTAGTTTCTGAAGCATTTCTGCAAAAGAAACATTGTTATCCCCAATAACAAAAGTAGCGTGAATCTTTCTTTGCGATAAAAAGTTTGTCTTCGTTTAAACCAGCTCTTTATAAAATCGTAAATTTTTACGGAATCTCAGTCACTACGATGACATTCCGAGGAGCATCCTACGCGATTAGAAGTGCTTCCAAAACGAGCCAGCATTGCTGCCGTAAATGTTTCTGTCCCACTCTTGCTGCGAAGATAAAGTTAAGTGCAGAATTATCCCCAATAAATCCCCCCTGCTCATATCCTTACTGTTGTCGTGGTGGTTTGGATAAGTAGAAATCTGGCATAGAAAACAGGAAGCACAAACTTGGAAGTGTCGCAAGATTCGATACACATTTAGATCCACCATAGAGCTCGTCGTTTCATACCTCCAATATGGAACCTTATTAGCCTATAGAAAGATCAGTTAGGAAAAAATATTCTATATAAATATTGCCGTTCAGGAACAAACAGTCGAAACAGTTGCTCTTACTCATACATACACCAATCGAATACTAGGAATGCACCTGGAGAATCTCATAAAATATAATAAAAGGTATAATAATTTATTTGCAATAAAATTTGCAAATTCAAAATTATAAATTTCTATGTGCACAACCAAATTAAAACCACGAGTCTTCTGGTTCTAAACCTACAATACTACTAACTACTGCATCCTGTGGGCAGTTATTAATAAAGCACATTAACGATAAAGCTGAGAAATTCCAGTTATGTTAAACTTACTTTGATGTGAAACATAAATACAATATAAAATGACAAAGATTTCGAGTTTTTTTCGTAAGCTAGATTTACCGGCTAAAAATTGTAGAGAGTGATTTATTACTACATGGGTTATTCCGCATCAAGCTGACATATTGGGTATTTAGATGCAGGCGGGAATATTGGTATGATCCGCATATATTTATACGTAACCGATTAACCGGTAGTTAACTAATAAAGACTTGCAGATCATTTTCGTCTTATAACCTAATGAGGGACGTCAACATCGTGGGATGCCCGATTTACTGTTGAAAAGCTCTTGGGAAGTGCTCCAAAAACTTCCGGAAGGCGTGTTTGCCGATCAGTCTTTACTCTGTTAGGGTCACACCTATATTCGTAATTACCCAGTTTATTTTTTTAGTGTGAAATCACTAATTTGGCTATGTAAAAAAACTGCATGTATTTAAGCTCTTTGAATTTACAGAGCTATTCTTAATTTCACTATTGCAAAAGAATATTTGCACAGTAGTAAATATATTGCTGTAAACTGGTTATCTTTGTCATATATACATGGCGGAAGAAAAAAGTGAAAGATACATATTGCTTGATACAGATCTCATGCGTAGAGGTTAATCCGGATTGTGGAATTAATTTTGCTTTTATTCGAGAATAGTTATGTTAATGCCTTCTACAGAGCTGCAAACACACATTGATTTCTAGCTATTGTAGGGTATATTCAATGGAACATAATAAAGTAATAATTAAAAAATAATAGAATTCCTTATCAATTATAACGCTATCCAGTTATAAATATTTGCATCGCAGAACGCATAAAACTTGCCTACACCGATAAAATTTGCAACGAAGTATGACTTTAATTAAAATAATCTACGACAACACTACCTAAAGGCTTAATTGCATATCCTTAAACTGCTAACCGGCAAATAAAATTAGTGATTACACCGGTAACGCGTTTTCTTAACTTCGCAATAACTTGGTCTAGATTCCAAATCAGACGTACACACTTTTTCACGCTATAGGCCAGCCGTTGAAAGTTAGAACTGACAAAAGCACTCGACGTTAAACACCAAACATTTAAGTACTTCACCCAAATTGCCTTATGTTCGGAAATTAGCTACACATTGCAGGGAGAAGAGAAAAATTTACAAACGAAAGAAAAGTTTGCACTGTTCCGACACACAATTTTTTTTGAACCTGGGTTGTAATTGTCGTAGCGTTTTTATCGAACCATTATTTTCTGATATGATTTACACGTAAAAGACCTGAATAAATACCACGTGCTATTATAAGTACTAAAATAATATCAGAGAAGCAGAGTATGTTATCAAATCAATTATGACCTTATCAGCTTAAGAGTGCGCCAACTTTTTAAAATTAGTTGAAAAATCAACATTAGGATCGCCCGGGCGTACTTTCGGAGTCGAGCATGCATCCATTTATGGGCTTGGCGACAGGTATCAACAGTTCCGACGACATTGTTATGATTAGAATAGGTGGTAATCTTATGGAATTTAGTGCCCGCCGTTCCAGGGAGGGATTAAGTGACTTTTCTCATTTTATTGATGATTATTTATGGGTGTTCGGAGTAGTAAGGAGCCCATATGTGCGATGTTGTGCTTGCTTCAGTGTTGCAGCAAAGTCACGAACTTAAAAATTGGTGGAAGGGAAATCTGTGTTACATATGTAAAAAATTGCGAGTATGATTCAAAGAACTGAATTTATTTTAAAACCATCAGTCGTGCGGCTGGCCTTATTGCAGTCGAGCATTGGTTATGTTGAATGATACTGTGTATTACAGTTTAATGAAAAAGTCAATGTGAGTGATATTGTATTACCGACGGTTTTATGAGCCACTTTGCAGTTTTGCCGCGCAAGAAATATGAAAATTCTTTGAAAAATAAGTGCTCCACATTTTCATATGTAGTGAAAACAGAGCATAAGTATGATATGTGGATTGCAAATATCTAAGGACTAATTTATCTCGCGCTTTGTTAAGGTGAGAAACACGAATTTCTTTTTGCTTGTCGCTTATATGTAGCGGAAGTGCAGATCAACAGTTTTCGCACGCATTTTTGAACAACTATCTAGACTTCACACTGGGCTATAGGTTAAATTAGTACAAAACCCCTTTCACAAGTAGCCCACATCGCTGATAGTTTTTTGCTCTTACTAGTTTTGAGCGGGATACGGCTGTAAGCTGCAACAGCCAAAAAGATTTTTTGACGACCTAAAACATTTTATTACACATTACTACATACATTTTTGTTATACATATCTATCGATAAATTAGTAGTATTCTTACAAACAGCAATTTGTACGTACGTGATGTAAATAATGTAGTCAAAGATCCGATTTTTATGTGCGCTGAAAAACGAGAATTATGAATATAAAATATGTTTGCATATCCTGTTCTCGTTAGAAAGAAGTAGGAACAAGTCTATATTTCGAGTCAAGAAATTAACCGGTTCAATATTAAGCTACCGACTTCTATTCTAACCATTTAAATAATAACTATTATTATGAATACTATTTACATGTATACGGGATGGAGACCGTAATGACAATATTGACGATTGAACGATTTTGTTGTTGCTTTGTTTTAAATCTAATAAGAACAACCTTTCACCATTTTCACTTTCTGAACATGCAGATTCGGAAAATTAATATTCTATGAGGACGCATTTTTCTGAGCAAAGCTAACTTCTATAAAATTAAAGTGTAATGTCATTTGATAGAACAGAAGCTAACCTTGATGAGATGCCAAAAAACCATGAATCATTAAGAAATTCGCAATATAGGAACGCGGTTATTCTTCATTGGGAGAGCCTCAAGATTAAGTAAGCGTTACAACTTAGTACATTAAAATTCTCTTTCGCATATATCGCCTTCATCAATAACGTGTATGGTAGCTTGCATTGCTGGTAAGAGACTGATAAATATACGTTAAGTTTTTTCATAATCACGGCAACTTAATAATCAGTGTAATGCAAAGGGACCACAAGAGCAATCAAGCCGAGTTGCTATGACCGGGTAACCTAATATCTGCTAGAATAATACTAAATAATAATCAATTATCGCTAGAATAATGCAGTGAGTCATCCAAAACAAGGTAACGAAGGAACCGAAATGAGATATTGAAATGGGATAGCCAAGATAACTACAGAAGATTATGGCTGCAGTGCAGTAGGGCTATAGTATAGCTGCAGTGAACTCATTGAAGTTATACTTAGGTTCAAGCCGCGCATCGCTGTTAAATGCAATTGAAAAGTAAAATAGTAGTATAAGCCAATGTCTAATGCATACAATACCAGCCATGTGTTTAAATTTACATACAAAATGGTTATGGTAGTCACATAATATAAAGTAAGCAATAAAAAAATTAATAGACTCTAAGGAGTATACTCTCAGAATCTTCAGGTATCAAGAAGAATGTTCTATGTCAAGATTCCAAAGCTGTTAAGATGAAACTAGAGAGCAGGAGACGTCTTCGGATTTCGTGAGGTGGTGGAAGATGGACCACTATGCCGTTAAGGACGCTGGAGATCTACAATCAACATCCAGTTTTGTGGAGCCATTATTGTCGAACCGCCAAAGCAATCCATTGTCATATCCCGAATATAAAAGTCATCAGTCATTTGGGGCCAGTTCCGCTGTTCGCTGTGACGACGTCTGCAAGATTCAGGTGCATGCAAAGCTCTCTACTGAGATCCCTTTCAATACGAAAGATTATCTAAGGATTACATCATCAGATGACGACAAGCCAGCTGACGAAACCATGAAATCTCAAAAGTATCATTGCCCTCCGCAAATATTAGGCTGTGCCGAAGCAGAACAGAGTTCTTCACATGAGAGCAGTTTTGCAACAAATGCAATTACTGAGAACGCATCAGCAGTTCTTGAAATTACACACCGAACGGTTAGTCGCTGCAATAAGGTGTATTACTTATGGGTTCGAAAGTAATTGTTTATATTGTTACAGTTATGGATTATTAGTGTAGCTATAGATTGTAATTATTGGGAGATCCTTAGGACTAAGTAAGCGATGTAATTTAGTAGTCCTCTTTCGCATATATCGTCTTCATCAATAACATGTATGGTAGGTTGCACTACTGGTAGGACACTGATAAATATACATTTGTAATCAAGGCAACTTAATAATCGATGTAGAATAAATAGATAGTTAAAAAGCAAATAGTAAAACATACTGTACACAATTTAGAAGTTCATTTTTTTCAGGATGGATTAACTTGTGATTTGATTAGTAAGCGTGGTGGTGTCGGTGTCGTGCAAGGTAATTACTCTTATGATAGCGTAAGCGAGGAAGTCACTGGATTTGAAGAACCTACAAGTGTGGTGAGCTACTTACTGTTAAAGTCCTTTAAATACAACTATATTGACCATTTTTAGGCTGTTGTATAGATTATCTTCTGTGTAAATATATTATTCATACTACTATTGTACATACAATTTTGTCCCTTACATGCTACCGACTAGGTTTCCTGTCTTTATAATAAATAGAAGGATTCAATTCGCATGAAACAAGATGGATCCCTTTCACCTAGCTATTAAAAAATGACGTAGTTCACCGTGTTCTAACAGCGGGTTTATTTTTTAACATGTAGGATGGGCTGTTTGTAAAGCACGACTAATCAGCACTACATTATCGAGTACTTGTAATTATGAGTACCCCAATAGACTAAATATAGGAGTTGATTTTGAAACAAACCTCTGAACCAAGGAAGGCTCTCTAGAATCAAGAAAAAAGCGAACAAGCTGTAACACTCATTCTGTGGAAGTAGGAAAAGCAAGTTAAGTCGTAAAACATAGTTCGCCTTCTCTTTAAACAATGGGTCGCTTTCAAGCGACTTGGAGATATTAAGGCCCCTGGTATATCAAGCTGATTGAGAAGTACCCGAAAGGCATGGATAATACCGAAAGCCGCAAACAAGTTGGGACGTCATTTGCATGATACCTCAGCACTAGCTGAAACGAAAACATCTTCATTTTTATGATTTCGTCAGTTGAAGTGCTTGTAAGGCTAACTTGGCAGACAATCGTCTTATAAACTTTGCAGCACAGGCATACCACCTACGAATGCTGTCTAAATTCGAATTTTTTTCAAATGGCCGAGTACAGCTTCACAAATGCGCACACTCAAGCCACTAGATAAAAGCTTTTTCAAAAGACCACATAAACAAACGTTCAGCGAAATCAGCTATCATCCGATTTCTTGTGGATGGAAAAAGAAGCAGCTTCGGTAATCCCAAGGGCTTTGCAAGTGAAAAAAAAGCAAGGCAATTTAGCGCAACACAAACGGCGCGGACTCGCTAGTCGACGCTGTCAGACGATATTTCTGACGATACTTCCGATTCACTAAGGTCTAAAGAGATATGTGGGTATGGCTACCATATTACGGAATGTACAGGAAATACTTGTGTCATATATTATAGGTCTTATACGAGGCCGCTTAAACCTCGAGAAGTTAGTTGATATCGTTTGTTCCTTTTTTTAGAAATGAAGAAAGCCGTTTTTAATTCTTCTGTGACGAATATGTAAAAATCAATTGCTGACTTATTTATAATACAGAGGATGTAACTACTGTAAGTAAAAGCAAACTTCCAGCGATATTTAATGCTCTGAGTATAGTGCACCGTGAAGGTATCATTTGTAGCGTTAAAAAAAACAAAATCAACAATGAAACCTATCCGCGCGTTTTATAAACTATTAGTTATACAAATTATGGAGTATCTGAAAATAGGTCATTGCCATATACTAATTAGGTAGCGCGGGATCGGTTCCGCAAGAATTTATAAAGAAAGAAGAAGAAATATGCAAATATGGCCATTGCATATCATCGATTTGATCCTGTTGAATAGTTATGTATGGAATATTATTGAGCGAAACTTTAAGAAGTCTCGTCGACATAACAACGCCGACTTGCATATTAGTGCAACCAAGGAAGCGCCTCTACAGTTGCAAACGGAGATTTTGTAACAAATCGGTTAAAGAGTGTGAAATTGAAGTTGTTATCGAGGTGACGAAATTTAAGCGGATAACTGGCGTGTTCTATACAACAAGCTTAAGAAAACTTTTAGGTTTGTCAGTGATCATAGGCAACTTCAGTATGTCGTGCTAAAACTTGTAATATGCAGCCATTTATTATCGACTAAACGTTTTCTGAATAGCATTATCAATGTAAGTTAACTGTTACAACGTTATTTTGGGGGAATCGGTTTTAGTCTTGTGAAGTTCAGTAAAACTGATCTGAACGAAATGTTGCATTAAAGTTAAATATACATTTTATTGCACTCCTGAAATCCAAAAAGGCGTGAGTATTCTATTGAGAAATTTATGATGAAGATTTTGGCACATACCCGACTCCTAGACATGTTATTTTCCGTCGTTTTTTAGTACACTGAGCGTTTTCTGAACATGGAATTCCGCTAATCTGCCCGTCGCCTTAAATAACGTATGAAATACTAGTTTATACTGAAAGCACTCTGAAAAGAAAGATTACTTATTCTGAGAAAAATCGTGTAACCACTGCGGTAAAAACATTTTCAGAAAAATTATTAAAAACTATTCTTATCAACATTAGTACCGACGTTCTCAGCAACACGAGCTCTACCCAAATCTACCCTAAGTCTAAGATACTACTCTGTTGACACAATAGAAATAGATGACGTCATACTGCGAAAGCTTCGCGAAATAAGAGCACGTTCTGTGACTTCTCAACAAAACCATGTGTTTACTATGAATAATTGGACACGTTTTTAAATCTATTCAGTTTACGAATTCATCTCTGCTGAGTTAATCTGTTCTTGGGGATGGGGCAGTAACGATGTGGTTGCCTATCATTCCGATAATCGAGATCGAGAGCCCCGCATTGTCAAAAATGTCATGCCAGTGAATGAAGGCAGGATTGCTTATTAAGGCTTATTAAATTCTGATGATAGCTGGAGCAATAAAATCTCAACAGTCAAGCTTCAAGTTGACAATACGCTGGCACAAATTGAGGAGTTTAAAAATTACATGAACTACCAGTTTTAAAAGAATACGGTAAGGTCTGCAAATGTTTGTCGTGAATTGACAGCCATTTTCAGTGACGATTGCGTTTATCTAAATGTGCAAACATACTGCGTGTATAGTTGTGTTGTCTGTTAATTTTCTGATGATGACGATGATATTTTACTTTTTAGGGGACCATCTAAGTAAAGTTGTACTTATTTAAAAGGTTGTGTACCTGTATGCCATTTAGAATGGGTATTTTTCTTGGACTTCTAGGTTGATTAGTACAGTGAAGTTACTCAAGGAGCGTATTTTCTGTGTCGGTATGTTTTCTTCTGATGCTACTCAAGTAATTGGCATGTGGTTCTTTCAATATATACTGTTGGAAAGCCTTAGGTATTGTAATTCTGTTACCTATTAGGAGACCTCTTCCTTATAAATGGTGAATTACGCCGGTTGGAGAGGCAAAATATAATTAGGGTATAAATAGTTATGTACTATAAAGTTGTAGGGGTTTTAAACTGTTTGCTTCCAGGTTGACTGTTTTTCGAGTTCTACCGTTAGCGTTTCATAACAAATCTAATATCATCGGCAGATAAAAACTGATTTGTTTAGTATAAGACTTTTCAGTCTGTGAAAGATCTTCATCTTCGGGTTCTTCATGAATCAATTGATTACTAGAAAGTCGTGATAGGGCATCATAATTGCTAAATAAATCAGTATTCCTGGCATCCTAATAAATGTCGTCCATCCAATAATATTACTTAATAACAATATATCAACTGGAATTCTTTTTACAAAGTTAGTAGTGCTTTGAACAAAACTAGCAGCCGCAGCAGGAACGCCATACAAACAAATGCTAGAGTTGTAATTAACGATTTGTTCTATTTTACCTCAAGACCGATTGGGAAGTGAAAAAGTAGCAGGTTTTATTAAGACCTTTTTAGCTTCATTAAAGACTTCCTGAATGAAAGTGGACTGATTACATTTCCTACAGAGGAGTTTATTTTGAACAGGTTTACAAATTTCTTTTAATCTATTTACAAACGCTGAATAATAAATAGATGAGGAACATTTTTTTAGTCGGACTAAAAAATCCGATGTTCTTATTCTTTGGAATAATTGGTCAAGCCCAGGTAGTAAAACCAGTAATTATGTCGCTTATATAAGCTTATGCTCGATTATGTCAATTAATAATTGGTCGATTTATCTATTCATTTTTTCGACTATAATAGCTGGGACTACTTCTTTCAAATGTGAGACGATCGTATCGATATTTTTTTCAGGTACTGGTATTTTTTATTATAGTATGTAAATATAACTCCGCAAAAACTAGTGTTGAGGAATATTTTCCGTCTTTCAGCATAGTGGAGGTATCATTTGGTGTTAATAATGTAGAGTCAGACCGGTGAACTAATGTCGCCCGTTTTCTGAAGAATTATTGCTGTTGAAGCAACGTATTCCAAATAAGCGACTCACATACCTTTTTCTAGTCCAGGGAGAGTATGACACAAAACTGAATTTTACTTATGCTTTATTTTAATGCACTTGTTTAGACGAAACATTTGGGAGTACACCTGTCTTTTCAACGAACCCTTTCATTTTTCTAAGATGACATTCTCAATATGCGCTAGCTCTACTACGATATCAGAATGTACGAGTATTCTTAAGCAAGTAGCAATTTTTTTAGGAGTAGGACATTGTGCTTAATGACATAGCAGTTGTTTTGATAGTGTTCGTATATTATTCCAAGCCTGTTTTGAAGCAATCGAGTTTCTGCATGTTTGCTTTAGGCAGTAGAAAATTATAGAGCAACAACAAAAGATTTGCCTATTCATCATAGTTACACAAGCTCCGGTTACTTAAAAATATAGTTAATGCAATATCACTTCCCTGAGTTTCCGAAGTGCACATCGTGCGTTTGTGGTCTACAAGTATTTCAGCAAAAATATCTTCTGGTAGCTCCATTATTTGATTCTCTAGATGGTTTATATATTTTCATGAAACAATATTTCTTTTCATGGCCATTTTTACGGCGATATTGACAGTGCTGGTGAAAAAGGGACGTATCTAACGTAACGTACCTTTATGTAGCTTTGCATGGTTAAAGGTTCATCCTGAATGAAGAATGTGTGCACATATTCTACATAGTTAAAAGGTATTGACCGTATTGCTCATTTGTAATGATGCCTCTTGATTGTTTCAAGCGAGTGCGTAGTGACGCGTTTAGCGGTCGTTTCTCTTGCCGAATGGAGTATTCGGCTCTGGAGTAGAGTTAGCCGCTTCGTCTACGTATTCAGATCCTATTAAACCACAGACCCATATAGAAAAAGCAAAAATTTATAGCATTTGGTCTTACCTTTAAAAGTAAAATGATTTTTACACATTCCTTCAAAGAATTCACTTTTTCGAACTTCACGATTTTCGAACTTCACGATCGATTATAAACAAGAAGAACTTTCAAGTAGTTCATTGCTACAGAGATTTACTTAACCTGAAGGTGTTGAAAGTACGTCTGAACTGTAGTGATCGAAATATACCTCGTCTAATTTTTAAGCCAATACCGTTCTCTTCTTTCGTTAGGGTAGCATCATCTTAGACAACCATGTCTTTATATCTTGTTTTCGAACACAAGGCAGGGTTATACGAGCATTTCCGAATTCTGTCATAAAACCCCTGTATAATACAGTCCTCTCGCGGCTGTTGCTAAGCCGCTGCTAAGGCTCTTCTTTCTCTTGTTCTAGATGAGTTAGCTTAAAAAAGCTTTTCTGATTTGATTTTACCTTCAGCCGCTATTCCAATATTTTGTAGTGGTAACCAATATTATTTTAAGTAATAGAAGTCTTGCCGCTAAATCAATGGTATGAAAGCCTGGTACCTAGAGTGAGGCACATTGTTATTTTGGTAGACTTAGAATGGTTTCTACTCTTTACTAGCTGTATATATGTAGATAAAAACGAGTTACCCTAGATGTGATCAACTCGGAAGATATGCGCATTGCGATCTCTAAATGTTTGACATACCACGTACACCATTGGACGCCTACTTGCGAATAGTCGTGCGAGTACCTTAAATAAATGGCAAGCAACTTTTCAGTAGTCCATGTATGTTTCTACATTTTTCTTATAAACGAATCATATGAGCCTTTCCAAATTTCTATTCAAACAGGTTTAAGGACGATATATCAGTACCGAATATCTTTCAAAAATCTCTATGATTGTTTCGAAGAAGTTTATTATTACGCATATTTACCGTCTCAGTTACCAAGTACCTTTTTGTACCTCCGAATAAACTTACATCCCTATGAATTGCGCCATTCACTCATTTGTTTATGGTCTTTACCACTGCTGTCTATCACAAACCACAGAGTACTCGGTAATCTAGATACAAATTCGATAGTTCGAGCTGTTTGTTATAACCTGGCCCATTAATAAAATTGGTTTCCAATAGAATATAATTTAATAGAAATAGTGATTTTATATGGAATTACTAAAATACATTTAATCTTATGGAGAATGAAAAAGATAAAGATAATGACAAGTAATAATGAGTGAATTTCTTTACAGGAACAGGATGCATGCAACGTAGAAGCAAAAACAGGCGACATCAATGAGGACGCTGACTCTCTGAAGAAATCACTGATTGCAAAACAAGGTAAACAAGTCTAGTGGGACGCGTACATTATAGAAACCTCAATGTCCACATAATCGTGCAGTTGTAACGTGTGTCTATTAATCGAAGGACCATGGAGGTGCTCCAGGTTCAATTTTTCCAGCAAATCTAATCAATAGAAATTAGACCTAATGAAGATAATAATATTTTTTTGGCGCGGTGCCTCTAGACTACTCAAATTGACTCTCCTATCCGGACAAGCTTTTGAAGCAATGGTAAAACAGAGGTACAAAGGCTTGTCTAAGAAAGAGTAGCTGAAAGTCAGCTATAGAAAAAAAATGCATTGACATTTATAAAGTTGAACTGGCAAGTGATTTGTTCCGGGCGTTTGGAACGCTAAAAGCCCTTGCTATTATTTGACGAAATAGGGCCAAAGAAGTGGGCCCAACTACACAAGCGGCTGACTAAGCAAGTGATATAGTTAGCCTATTAAGATACACACTGCTCAAATATTACACAAGAGATTTTACATGCAAAGCGAAACAACGGCAAACCTTCCAGGAGATATTATTCGGTCGCTGGTGCCCAATGGTAGCTAGTGTACACACAAATGGCGTTCGTAAACTGCGCACTGATCAGGTATAATACTGGTACCGATCGACCGAAAAGCAAAACTGCGGATCGAAGATCTGATGCGACTCGAATAAAAACGTAGTAGATAAAAACTTTTTATTTATTATCCTGATATAAATAATTTACGCAGTTTTACGAAATTAATGAGGTACAGCTTTCATTTGTCTTATAGCATCTGTACGTTTCGCACTCAGATGATGACCCTATGAATCGCAAACCAGTGAATATGTTTTATTTGCATATTTCAAAAGAGCATTGGCTATTCCTGGCATTATGAAGAACGAGAAGTGTTCTTTTGCTGTCTGTCCACGGAGATGCGCTGTGTTACGACAGAAGGTTGAACCTTTTGCAAATGTCTGCAAATAACGATGAGACTTGGCTAATTTGTGGCTGGCTTGTTGTTGGTTGTGTAATGTATTAAGACAGGACACCAATTTCTGAGGCTTTACCGATGACTGTTAGCTCTTGTTAGATTTTAAGCAATCCATGCGGCGTGTATTTTAGTGCAAAGCATTTTAGTGGCAGCCGCATTGTTTGCAGTTTTTGCATAGAGACTACTGCGACCATTGTTTTCAAGTCACGATTAATTCTCTAATAATTTCGCTATTAATCAAGTGAAACCAAGCATAATTAAATCTTTGTATGTTTATTTAGTATTACATAGTAATAGAATCGAGAAGAGGATCTCATCGAACGTCTTTTCTCTTAGTTTCTGTAGCTTATCCAATAACCGAGAACTGAATTTCGCTTCTTATCGAAAGCATGTAAAATAAGGTCCAAGTATTTTAGATCCCTGACACTCAAATGTACGTTCTCAATTAATTTTCTAAAATTATTTGAATACTTCTTAGTCTAAAGCTTTGAATCACTTTATTGGTGTTAGTGGTATAAGTATGTGAGATTGAATACTCTATGCAATCTCCTATATACAGTTTTCAGTCAAGTTTATTCAGTGTCTTGTAGTTGTTATACATCTTCTCTTGCTTAGCTCTTTAGTTAGTTTTCCGTGCTGTTTCATAGAGACATGGTAACGGTTTATTTAGTTACACCTGTCGTGTAAAATATGTTGCCGTAATGATTTATAAATGATAGAGATGGTTAATTTGTCTTTAATTTCATCAAATAAATGAGGCAGCAATACAAATGTTGATAGTTGTCAAAGATTTGAATTTTAAGAAACCTGAATTTAAACAATTTTATAAGATGCCCTTCGAAGTCGGCGTGCAGTGGTTCGATGGTATTCTGTTCCGTAATGATCCATTGCCTTCAAGCCATGATTGGTTAAGAAGATGGAACCGTATCTCATTGTTGTTATTGTATCATATTATATATTACATTTTTCTATTTGTTTTATCATGCATTGTCAGGAGCTAGAATCCTCTGCACGGCACAGCGAAATATGTACATTGTTGCAAAGTTTTTTAGAAATACATTTCTTCGATGGGTTTGTCATGTTTTTATGTTTGTTCCCCAGTACATTGAGAACATCTTTAAATCCACCTCTAGCGCTTATGGCTAAATCTGGTGGAGTACTAAATTAATCTTCTCCGCGTAGGGACCGATATATACTTTCACATGGCTTTGATTTCGGAAAATTTTTGGTGTATTTTTTCTTTAGAGGTTATAAAGTCGTTAATAACAAAAATTCTAATAAATTCTAATAATTCCATAATAATAACCGTTTACATGTACGTAAATACATTTATGAAAATATTGTAAAGATGCGCGCTGCGCGTATTAAAAATATAATGATTCCAAAATAAATGCAGCTCAGATCTGTATATAAGGGGCTACATTAGGCCGAATAAATCGCACTTCGAAAGTAACAGATTCGTCATTTGCACGATTCTGATGGCAGCGATGGCTGATCGAACCCAGGTCGTTTCCAGTCGGCAACGCCATGTTTTGGAATGGTTATGGGGCAAGCAGCGTTCGAAACGACCTCAGTAGTGTCAAGCACAGTTCAAGACAAGGTAGTCTGAGAACAAAAAAGGTGGCTGTCGATTCACCAAAGTATCTGCTTCCAGGAGAAGGGCGTCATGGCACACCAACAGGGCTATTGTAAGCTTTCAAGGGATTCCGAAGACAAAGATACGTGCGTGAATGATAATTTCGTAATTACCTCACTGGGGCTGCCTCGGTAAATTTTTAAACGCTCGCGTGACTCTTCTGGAAATATCGGAACCTAAAACATCAAACAATTTATTTGAATCCATGAATGGTGACGAACGTAACACGTTAAGCAAGCTCATTGAACGCCCAGCAATAATTGCAGGGAGCGAGGTGACTTTAGGGACCAGTGCTTGCAGCCTTTTCTCCTTTAGAGCGTAATTTTTTTTTGCATTAACGGGATTATCGATATTTTTGTGCTTCGCAAGGCCGTCGTAGCTCGTTTAGCAGTACGGTGCTCAGACACACCGTCGACGATTTTGGACTTAGTTAATATTGCGGTTGACGACAAACTAAAGTAACCATTCTCCGTACCAACCTCGCGAAAGATCTTATCCTTAGCCAGCCATTTTTGTCAAGGAGGTTCCGCTTATAATGAAGGACAATTACTCCTTGTAATCATTAGTGTAGGGCCGCTGGGGGTACGTCATATTACCATGGGCAGCAGTGTGCGCAGCACTCCCAAATGAACCCGACCAAGGTAATCAGCGCTACCACAACTGGGCGGGGTTCTGAGCTGTTTCCCATTCAGTTCAAGGATTACACTGTTTTGCGGAAATGCAGCGAGCACGAAAAAATGCATGCACAAAGCATCGTAAAACTTTCACACAGCCCGTAGTCTTTTCCGGTAGTACTGGTGAAGAGAAAAAAAAAAGGACAATACGTTTTAGCGTCAACTATTACAGGCTTACGCAGCATTGCCCTTACTGGCGCCCTCTGCTTTATCCTTGGATTTAACAGACCATCATGCACCCATATAACAATATGAAAACGCCATTTTGCACACCATACAGACTCTACCAGCATGCCGTTAGGCTTTAGCAACGCATCCGCGAAGTTCTAAAGGCTATGGTCATTGAGACTCTGAGATACCAGATGATTCTGCTTTAACAATCAGACGAGTAAACGGTATATTACTCATCTGATTTCGACACTCACGTGATCTGCAAACAAATGCATTTCCACAACCCAGTGGTATATCTAAGCTATAAGATCACGGCCGTAAGGATTTTTCCGGAACTTTAAGGTCCGGGTAGTAAAAACTCCGCGCAGCCGACGGGGGTCAAAATGTCGGCTTGTCTTCCTATCATTAACGTTTTACATAGGATCTTGCTCGGATTATGAGCCCCCTCTACGTTGTAGTCAATGCAAAAAAAAAACTATGTTCAAGGCCAAGATTACAGAGGAGCCCGTCCTGTGCCAGTTTTGGCAAGATGTGGAAACGAGTTTTACAAGCAGATGCAAACGAAGCCGGGCGAACGGCAGTAGTTTTTCGGAAACGAAACGGGAGTACGATATACAATTACAGTGTTTCATTTGCCTAAATCACCAGCTATTGTTTCTCCATAGAAGGTATCCCAATCACCTCCACATTACTGATTTTCAAGGATTTGTTTTCTGTCTCACAAGAAAGTATACTTAAAAACTAAAGAAGGGCCTCGTTAGGAAAAACCATGCCGGTAATAATGTTGCAATATGTCTTTGCAGACGCTTCAGTGTTTTATGTCTAAGAGCTGATGTGAAACCATACATTGTTCTTCGTGCTAATATATTAATGTGTCCTTGCTGAGTAGCTTTCTAAAGACCATAATAAGAATATAGGAAAATAGGTTTTAATATCAGTTAGCTTCTCAGGTCAAGCAAAAGCGGTCGCCAATGTAACAATCACCAAGTACACAAGTACAAAAATTCACAAGAAAGCTAGCCAATTATTAAAGGATCTTATATACCAAGTGCCAGCTGAAGGTAGATTTACTACTTCTACAGAAGCATTAAATCCTATCTATAATGTAGTTACTTTCGACTTTCACTTTTTTGTTAACTTTACATAACAAATACCAATACAATACAAATAACAAATGTTATGCTATTACGGGAGTGGTTTAGGCGGTGAGATTTATACTAACATAATATGATCAGGCATCATCATTCAGTCTTCAAGAATCACAACAACTTACATAGCTGTTCTTTTCGTGTGCTATCGTATATTACAGGAGAACAAAAAAAAGTAGGAGCTGAACAAAGTGACATTCGCAATGATAAAGATTTGAAGTTAATAGGGGAAATACGAGTTGAGACCCGGCTAAAGAGTGGACTAAATTACTGCGTTGGCCCTGATGACGATGCCGATGGGGTACTAGTGCTTGGTCCGTGTGAAGAACAGCGCCGTTGGCCCCATTCGCGACCGATTTCGATCGAAAGACGTCCAGAGGGCTTTGGTTTTACATTGCGTAACGTTGTGGCCTATCCCTCTCACATTCACAAGGTAGTTACCTTTCGCGCCTTTTGCTATAGTGGTCTTAAATTTCGAAATTAAGCATGTCGCTGTCTAGTAACACTAAGGCCTACTCTCGCCTAGGCGCTAGACAGTCGGATTAAACCGAAATCGAACTTATTCTTGCCGATTCTAAAAGATTTTAGTATGGTAACTTATTGGAATTTGCCTACGGATTCGAACGTAATAGGCGCACACACCAGCTCTCACCGACAATTGAATTCACAGATGAAATTTTTTATATCTATAGAAGGTATTTAGGAGCTACCTAGTTACCATACAATGTTACGTAAAAATGAATGTGATTAATAGCAAGATGGCCGAAAATGGTATTATATCGTTTTATAAGTAATGTTATTTAAATGTTGATTTTCAAATTTGAAAAATGATAAGAACACCCAAGCTGATGAGGATAGATTCGCGCGCTGTCCAGACTCCACACAATCAGAGAAAACAGAAACATACCAAGAGTTCATAACTTCCTGGCCTTATAGTAAATAGTAATATTAATTGAAGGTAGAAAAGCTTTTTCAAGGAGGCTATCACGTGTATCATACAGTTTCAAGGAACTTCCGTACATTGCGCCAAAGGAAATATGGAATCGAAAAAAGCTGAGAAGTACCCATTCAATAAAATCAAATTAAAAATTAAACTATATATTTCCCTCACTGACGGATATTTAAAATAAAAACTGACGTACCAGGTCTTTCAGTATTGTTCTAAAACAATATGTAGAAGTTTTTGGGCAATACGCAACTGTCATACACCGTCACAAAATGATCGGAGCTAACATAAAAGCTGCAGGGTAGTCAGCTTTGTTTTGGGATAGTTTGCCTCCAATGTTAAGTTTCATTTAGATTGATACACATTTTCCATCAATCTTTGAAAAGCATAAAATTCTTTTAGAGTGTAACTAAAATACACTAGATAGGTCGAATGCGTCTTTTTAGAACTTAGCGGCCACTTTCACCTTTTCCGCTCCAACTTCTTCCGCACTTAAACCATTCTTGCCTTGACCAGATTTAAGTTACCCTTTTGGAATTTACTTTTATTCATACGCGATTTTGAAGGGCAGTGGAAGCGCTACGTTTAAATAACGATGCTAGCAGGAAATCATTCATTGTACCTATAG
The DNA here is from genome assembly GCF_002532875.2 of Varroa jacobsoni. Lineage (NCBI taxonomy): Eukaryota > Metazoa > Arthropoda > Arachnida > Mesostigmata > Varroidae > Varroa > Varroa jacobsoni. The sequence continues at coordinate 160,210 of NW_019213021.1, forward strand.
AATATCGCATTGTTGTTTGAGATTCATTTCGATTCGAAACGGCTCGATTATGTACATATACGCGCAGGCGACATACACATATAAGTGATGCCAAGGCGCGGAGGCTGGTGGCAGTGTTTATAGAACATTTCGGGTCAATGCCGGTTATATTAGGCGGAAATGAGCGACTACATTGAAGAAATTGAAAAAATCGGTGTATACAGACACAAAGTTTCGATTCTGATCTTGCACCATGTCTATTATTTCGATAGAAGTAACCCTGTCTTTAACGAAGCTATAGCGATAACCATTAAACATGGCACTATAATGCTTTTAATTGTAATGCGGCTACAGTTTTATAATTATCTATTCCAATTTTGAAAATTTAATTACCGTAGTACATCGTGATCATTTGAGTAAGACTCATCGAGGAATCCTTTTTAGTAGTTCCGAGACGCATTAATGTGCAGAGCCTCAGTCAAAGCGATAACAATGGTTTCGTAAACAATCAGAGGGGAGCCATTAAAATCACTTCTTTGTCTATATTCTGTGTAAAGATACGTTACTAAACTTTTTCAGCAGTGGTCTTTTTGATCAACGTTTCAGATTGCCACCTCCTTGGGCAAACGGCCAAAAGATATCGGTGAGTACTGTACTTTATAAAATAAAAAATATAAAGAAATTTATAGCTTAGTACGTGCACTGTACTAAAAATGTTTAGAAGTGCGCTTTAAATAAATGAACTACAATAAGAAGAAAAAGTAATTCTGCAATTTCCAGCAGTTGATCTGTATTGCAAATAATCGTCGCTACCGATGCGTTGCCATTAAGTCCATGAATGTCTGGACGGCCCTGTGCTACCCTATGCAAGTTTCAGTGATCCAGGTCATAAAGATTAATGCCCTATAATCTAATTAGAAAAAATCTTCTAAGCTAAATAAACCTTTCAAACATTAATTTCGAATTTTGGAATTTATTGTGTATACCTCAATTTATACCTTAATTTATTCGGTGCCGTTAGCAAATTTAGATTTAATTATTGTGTCAATCTTCCATCCACGAATAACTAAACTTAGAATGTTCTATGGAAAATATTCAGTGAGTGAAAATGTTAATATCGAGAGCTCTACACGTAAGACTTGTAATCATTTTTATTTGCATATTACTTTATTTCAACAGAGCCCTGGTGGGTGGAAGGAAAGCCGTTAGATGCGGTGGTTGTTCGTGAAGTTCGAGAGTGTGGGGCTGCTCAGGCAGCTGGTCTTCGACCCCACGATCGGATCGTTGCTCACCGGGGGTCGCCCATCGAGAGTTACGCTAAATTCGTCGCCCACATACACCAGTGGTAAATGTATACACACGCATTAACTATGACAGTAGGTTATGGATAATTTATTTTAAGCACTAGAAGCTAGAGCGCTCGTAGAGCACGATTCTTACCCTGGAAGGCAAACAGTGACTATAGACAAGAACGTGGAAAGAGTGAAACAACCTATGTTTGTCAATCACAGAATCATCATAAGGGAGCTAGCAGAAAGGATAGATTTCTTGGTTTCTGTCAGGCCGTTTTTGTCGACTGTTTAGACGTAAGGAAGCCTACGGCAAAATTGATTCTGAAACAGCTGAATGTCTAGCAGATGAACACACATGCAAGTGTGTCGAGAAAGCCTTTGGACCCTTCTAGGACAGATGCTTGCTTGCATATTATTACACGTAATCAAATGTAAGTGTAAGGCCATAACGAGGGGGTGCGGAACGATATTTTAATGTCGTTTGAAAACGATTTTCGACCGAAGAGGGATCTGTTCGTTACGGTTTTCTTCGACCGTCGAAGAGTTATTCATCATGGCTTATACCGCCCGGCTTCACTATCATTAGGGAGTATTTCAAAAGGTTTTAAGAAGACTGCGCAAGTCTGTACGACGCAAAGTCCCAGAACTGGGACAAAACGATCATTGGATTGTTCGTTACGATAAGATACCGGCCCAAACTTCGCTACTCGTACAGCATAAAAAATTCGAATCTGTGTATTGCCCCAACAGCCGTGTTGACCGGACCTCGCGTCTTCCAAACTCAGGAAAAGTCTAGAGGGGAACGGTTCGATATTATCGAAGAAATAAAAGTGAATTTCTGACGTAACTGAAAGCTATGCCAATGTTCTAATAAAAGTATTTTGAGGAGTGGCGAAGAAGGTACGTTGCATCCGACGGGGATTACTTCCAATCGGACAACTTGAATTGTAACGCTTAAATAAACACATATCAATTTGTGACCATTTTTTAAACAAAGGAGTATATCATTCCTTCCGACTTTCCGTTTCCATTCCTATAAGGCTCATACAAGCGAAATCCTCTGTAAAACAACCAAAGTAAATAGCTGGGGAAAAAGCCTTAACACAACGTTTTTAATTTTGTGTCGGCCGGGTTATCGGAGTAGGTTTATAACTAATGCAATTTTTTTAAGTATCGTTCCCATAGGCGAAAAATGGCCTGATATCCGTTTAAGGAAAAGTCAACCAATCTCCGATGCATTTTACTAACAGCCTTACCTCCGAAACGCGGAAACTTAACTACTGAGCGTCGACTTTCAGCGCTATACAAGATCTTTGCCTCCAAATTTATCATGTTCTGAGGATACTACATCAACTTAATAGTCATAGATAGCTAAGGATAATGCAATATTTATTACCAAATTTGATAACTATGCACGTGTAGATATATTCGTTACGGCTGAAAGTGTAAACAATAAACAGGGGCTAGTTTGGACGTATTTAGATTGTAAAAGCCCTAACCACTAACCGATGCTGTCAGTCTCCAGCCAATAAATCAGTTCTTCACGAGTTACTAACAGCGACGAAGCCCGTGCTCGACTAAACCTGACGAACCACAAGATCAGGAGACCAACCATGTGTTTGAGAACGAGGCCGAGGCCAACGGTCAGATCTCTGCAAGACACGTGGCCATATAATGATGAACCGATAAATTTGCGAATTAGCTGATGAAATATCAATCATCTTCAGTCACTTCATATTTCTTAGTTTTCTGCTTTCCTCCGCTGCTTTTCTCCAGGGGGCATTTTTCTCCTCTAGGATACCATACTATGCTTATTTACCATATTCAAATGTTTACACTTTTTAAAATAAATTACCATACCTATGTGATTTGAGTATGGTAAATAAGTAAAAAAAAATATAGGACATTTCAATTTTCTCATTTACACCACGAGGGTAAAATGGTGATTTTTGCCGCAGTAGTTCACTGTTAATAAAATGTAAGCTATGTTTTCAGCATACGATCGTGAGGTGGCAATTTATTCCACAATCACTTAAAATTTGTGAAAGGTTCATAATAGAAATCTGTCCATTCCAAACTCTACACGAGAGGTAAAGCGCATCGATGACAAACTAGAGAACAGATGGTTAATCTGTTAAGTGTAGGATAGCTATGGTAGGAAAACGCAATAAGCGCAATGGGGTATAGAGATTGAAAATTTCTAATTGGAGGGCGGGAATAAATGTGGATTTAGGGTTAGGTAATACCTCAGACAGGCGCTGTGAGTCTGAATTTCCATGCACAGCTTACGTAAAATTTAGTTTAGTTCTATTTTACGCTGCAGTGCATTAAGTTCACTCCAAAGACATAACGGGTTACTGGCATTTCAGCGGGACAATTAATTCTGGAAGAAAGTAATAAGTACTTTTACCAAGAATAACTGCATTGTGGTCACTGACACATAGCACTAAATCAGTGATGGCGCGTGATTACTCCAACCAGATAGTTGTAATGGAATATCAGATTTAATAACATGAACTATATATTAAACCACGTTGGTATTGTGTGCAGGAAGGCTGCTAAAATATTCTCATAAGATAATAGATCTTCTATCGATAAATTAGCTGAATTAGAGCATGAAAGTATTGTAATGGGAAAGCTGCAACGGTATCGTTGAATCGGTGCTGCAGTATCTTAGGAGGGTTGCAACCGTAAAGTGTAGGTTTATAGCTAAACTACTGCTTGTTAGTATTAATGAAAGTTAATTAAAAAACAAGATGACGGGGGTAATGGGCTATAATGGTATAACTGCAGATGTCGTTTATATCTTAGGTTAGACTGGATATTATATCAAAAAAGCTCGCGGGTCCATTTAAAACTTAACAGCTTTTCAAGTTTATTAATTTTAAGATTTTTTGAAGAAAAAGATATACTTCAATTAAGCTTTTTGAATGCGCTGTAAATGTCATTTCTGATGTTCTGGCTATTCTATAAAGTCATCATTCATCGCGATGACAGCTTTAGCTTAGAACCAAAACTACTTATTAGTCGTTGCCAAAATATTCTTTTTGCTAAAAATTTGCAAGTAACTTTTGAATAGCAACCACCCGTCAAGCGATATTAAGAGGTGTAAACGAAGTGTCGCTTAAAATTTCAGCACAATTGTGGGCTAATAACGGCCAAATTTCTTAGATATATATATATATATATATATAAAGGCTCACAACGGCCAAATAGGATAAAAAAAGACTAACCGCTTAGAACTGGAAACTAACATTCCTCTGCTTTAAAAGGGCTTTTCGTTTGTATAGCCCCCGTTAAATCCAAACCGTATTAAAAATCCACCGATTTGTCTCATGGAAACCGTACTCGTGTTTTTTTCCAGAAACCACATGAAAACGGTTTATAACGTCTTCCGTCGACCAAAAAAATATTTGACCTGAATGGGGGGTTCGTCTAATGCGAACAGGTGGATAATAAACGTTTTTAACATAAGTTGCGAAAACTGTTCTTCGCCATGATGAATTTGTTATTTTTTTTCTAAAAGAAACTAAGCTTGTCTAATAGCAAGAATAGCGGATGCACACATGCGTGCTACAACAGTCTTCCCAAGCTCGACTCAATTCAGTTTCGCCCTCTGTTACGTTTGGGTATGTGTAATGTAATTAGGCTTGTCAGAAGATTTCCGGATTCCGGGTTCTGACTAACATGGAAAGATGGGAACTTCTGGGTCCTCTTGAACGAGAAAGCCGTCTATCAGATAATTAGTTACTGTGGTACCTTTGTGCGGGGATGGCCATGACATTCGGTGCATCTCACTTACGAAAATAATAGAGGAACAATGAGTCTACTGTCGGTTTACTCTCAAAAAAAAACTATGTGTGGAAAATTATGTGGAATATTACAAGCAGGAGATCAAACAATTACTGTAGTCTAATTTTCCAAAAGTAAGCCAAATTATAAAAAAAAAATTGTTTACTATGATTGACTTTTGCTAGCAGAAATTTTTAACAGTGCCTGAGGACAAAAATGTAGTACAAAATAAGACAGTACGTCGGTCGAATCTCATGTATTATATTCTACGGTAACCTCGTTAGTACACTAAAAAAGATCTCAAACACTGAATCTAAAGATGCTGAAATGATTAAAAGAGTATGAATTTGCAAAACGGAAAAAACTAGTATTCACCAAGACAAAAAAATGTAAAGAATGGACAATTATTGCGCGCATATCAAAGACGGTTTTAAAGCTTTTCTCACAGCTGGTCGTGATTTTATATATGCATATTGACCTATTCATCCTCATTTAGTTAACTAAATCTTCTCGCTTTCTTTTAAAGTCCGTAACGCATGAGCTATGTAAATAGCTAAGAAATTTTTCTAGAAAACCGTTTGCGCAGTAAACGCATAAGGCTTGGTTTATAAGTCAGTGTAAAACCTCAGGCAAAGCATCATTAAAATTTGTCTTTAATCAGCAGAGGAACAAGAACCTTTTGGATTATTTTTCATTAGACGATACGGCTTTTAATTTTACTAGTTATTTACTTTATTTTTTGATAAAATTGCAATAAAGTACCTGCTTTCCTTTTAGTCGTTTTAAATTTTGTACGTTACAAAAGAAAAATAAGGTTGCTTACCTTGATGGTCCTGCTTTTATGATTTGATAACAGACGCGATAATAGTTTATTGTCGTACATAACAACATATTGCCCTCGCCCAAATGTCATTCTCCTTTCTTCTATTCAAACAGCTCATCGGTACTGGAGTTAGTCGTGGTGTCGGTACTGGATGACCCTCTGCTTCGAAGCGGCCTGCTGGCGGCGGGAGCCGGGGGTGGAATCTGTGCTGTACCTTCCGGGGGCCTGTCTCGTTCGGTGATTAGCTGCCCTGCGCCTTCATTGGGTTCGATGGACACTACTGGAGGCACCGGGCTAGCCTCTGCTGGGATTGGCGCTGGATTCAACGTCATTCCTGTGCAGCGATCCCACTGGCTAAGCAGCTCCCTAGCACCTCGACCCTACCTCAGCTCGTACCCTCGAGGAAAAACTTTGGCCAGCATAGGTTCATATTTCTATAGGGAAGAGCAGCAGCGGGAGTTAAAGTCGTTGCAGCTTGTACATAGTTCACCTATCAACCAAAGTACCGGTAAGCGCAGTACTAAAGCGTTTGTGATATGGTGTGCTCGACGATCTAACTCGACATGCCATTAGAGTCGGTAGTCATCGTAACTTTTACGCTAACTTAAGACTCTTTAAGGGCACGAGTCCTGCAAAATCGAAGAGACGCTTTTAGGCGTATGTATATTGTGCCATACGTACTCCACACATTTTTAGCTCGGTTGCTTTTAAGGTTTTTGATATTTCATATATAGTTGATATAGTCATAAAAAGAACGTCTTGCGGTTGCTTTAAGAAGCACAAAAATGAAGCTAATCAGAAATTTATTTTCAGTTTTACAGCATAAATTTAGGGTTTCGTTAATTAACGTTATTATGCACAGAAACTGTTGGGATCAACAGGAACTGTTTCAAGGTAGAAAAATGTAGATTTTTTTTGCTAGGTTTGAAGCATTTTTAGACCTAATTGTATCACTGATACCTTATTTAATTTTCTATTATAAGAACCTGTACAATGTATTGTGTATTTAGTAATAGATGATGGTAATGTGGTAATTTATCATTGCAAAGGTCATTAAGTGACTTGGTTTAACAACATCATTTCGTCAAAGCACTAACGCAATGTTCTGCGTCATCCAAAACAACAGGGCCGAGAGGGTTTTACAAACGTATGGACTTACGTTTATTGCTATTCGAACTTCTTGGAACTTTTAGTTCTTAGTTAAAGGGACATCCAAGCCAATCCTTTATTTTTATTATTAGTAATTTTGATGCCGACGTCACTTGAATCTCTATTTTTTCCAGTATCATTAAACGAAAGTGTAACAACGAGTGGCAGCATTTCCGGTGCGGAAAGTGAGCTGTCCCTCAGCCTCCCTGCAATACCTTTGACTACCTCAACACCTTTGCCTTCGTCAAGCTCTTCCAAAACATCTAGCTGTGCTGGTCCTATGCCACCGTCTGTTTCTGTACCTAGTCACTTAGCTACTGGGAAAGATGAAAATAATTGGAGAATACTCCCTGAAAGAGGACCACTACCTAACCGTAGGGGACAGAAAAATAAAAAAATAAAGGCGAAAAAGGACAAACGGTTGTCAACTGAAATGGCGGCAGCTCGTCGAGGAGAAGGAAGCCGTTCCTCATCACTTGGCTCCCTTGATTCACCGTCACCTGGTCTACAAGTGTCCGTAGCTGCCAAATTGCAGTTATTTGAAGGTGGAGGTCAGGGTTTTCTTGCTCGGTCAATGGAGAAACTTAAATTGTACCGCAGTGAGTTAACAAGAATGACTTCTCCACCACCGAATACGGTGCAGACTCGCACAGCGCAATTTGAAAAGAGTGTCATAGTAAGTGCTCGCGGCGCTGATGAAACCATACATCACACCTGTAGCCGAAGAATCAATAAAAAGGTTTCTGTTCATGAAGATACCAGAGCAAATTGGCAGAGTTCCACTGTTAAGGATGAAAAAATTGGCACTGGCGGGGATAAGAAAAGTGGTACGACTTCTCCCCCACCTGGAGTGTCTCTTAAGAAACTGAAGACACTTTTTGCAGACAAAAGTTCCATGAGCCATGGTGGCACTAGCTGCGCTCTCAAGATATTACGTTTCCCCGAAAATGGCAAGAGATTCGACCACAGCTGGCGTCCAGCTGGGGTACATGTCGAGAAAAGGGGCAATGGAAATTCCATTTTGAGGATTGTCACGGATAAGGTATGGTAGAGACTTAAGTGAAAGAAGACTAATGATATTGGTTCAATTCTTTTAGATCAGCAATTTTCATAACTTCTTTATGCAAAGACAGTACTGTGCGTTCTTTTACAGTGCAACTATTAAAAGGACTACATTTGCTTCTTAGTTATTCTACTGCTCTATAATTACTAAAATCAGTGTCTATATCCTTTGCAGGAGTCTATAAACGTAGTTGTAAATAAGCTATTGTGCGATTTGGCCTCTGGCTCAGTGCGCGTATCCCTTGCGTCAGCTACTTTGGCGAAACGACGCAAGAACGTGCTGCACTTCATTGTTGGAAGAACGGTGTTCCCTTCTACAAAGAGCGAATATCCACTAAAAGAATGTTCATTCTGTTCACAAGACGGGAAGCTCCTCGCATCAAGAGCTTCAAGTGATGCTGAGTATGAGTTTTTAGTGCAATGTGATACATCTGCGACTATGAACAGTATTTGCAGTAAGTGGATACAATATTTTGTGGAGCAGGAAGGAATTGCTATATCACTTCTTTTTCTTCCTTAATCGAATCACTTTATACAGATTCGATATACGTTCTGAGAAATTATCTGGAGACAAGAAGCTTATTTGAATTTTAGTGGCTACCTGAATGGCCTTAGCTTATGCAAAAGATAGAATATGTGATCAGATTCTTATTGTTATCACCAATCGACAATGTTAAGCTAAAAGGCTTGATGACAAATCTAATGTCTAACCACAATCGTCTTTAATTTGCGGTCTTATATATCGCAACTCTACGGGTAGGGTGATCAAGTGATATTACCATGGATGCATTCAAGTAAAATATTACTGTTGCTTTCTGTGAAAGCAGTTAATTATAACTTACCCCGATTTTTCATTTCATAAGCGAAAAACATCAAAGATACCAGTAAGTCGATTACTTTCAATATAGTCAGTTTACTTTAAGTACGACCATTACAGGTGAATTGAATTTCGGCGCGCTTTGTTTACAAACAAACGCAAATTTTACATTCTGCTTAAGTCAAATTTAACAATGATGATGAATAAAATATATTATCAATACAATGAACTTTTGAAGCGAGCATTCTGAGTTGCCAGGCCGCTACTTTATCCAATCCTATTATACGAGTAGCATTCTTTGATGTCTTTCAAATAAATTACTTCTGGCCTAGTGCTGCATCTAGCAAGTTGATTAATTTCTTCTAGATCTGGTTGATAAGTTTGAGAGAACTATGTAAAAGTACATTTCGATACAACCTGTGGTTATTCTATCTAATGCATCGTATGATTCCAAGAATCCATGGGCATTAGTAGTAATATCTAACTTGAATGCGTTTTTCTACCATAAAATATATGTGTTCCAGTACAAAAAGATATAATGTGAGATTTGAACATTTATAACGTTAATATGCTCAGTTAGATACTGCCGTATTTCCTATAACAGAAACTGCGTTTTTTTCTTTAAAATGCAAGTGAAAGACTCTTAAAGAAAAACATTTCACAGAATTACATGAAACGTCTGTACGGACGTCTAACGGCCACACACAGTCTCATATAGCAAGAAACAGAGATCCTTTTTGATTTTGCTATGGTGATAGCCCTGTGACTTACACTGCAGCTGACATATAATTAGGCTATATTGTCTGCTGATTGAAACTCCGAAGATCAACGACGATAGCAACAACAGTGGCGCTCTTAAATAGCGAATATTTTCATAATGCTAGATAAATTAGTCGACCTGTCGAGGCTACTGGAGTATGTCGGCATTGACCGACCTACGGCGACATTCTTGACCAAACATAAGGCCATCATCAAAACACAATTCAGCCAAATTTAGGACCTTAAATCTGCCAAGCGCTTAAAATACAGCAAACGTTGTGAAAGCAGTGAGCAAACAAGAGATAGCCGAAAAAGCTGAACTAACAACCACAACCTTAATTAATGTAATAGCGTTTGCAGCAGGAGTTTCATGATGATTTTTGAACGACAGGTGACAACCTAAGCGGTTCATACATCTGGGCTGAATATAATAATAATAATAAGCTTTATTTCTCACTAAAGAAGCACATTTTTTATCGATATATTTTTTTAATGGCGAACGCTCCTAGCTTAAACTCGCGAATAACAGATAGACTTTTTTAGAGTGTTGAGAATTAATAACGGGTAGTACAAAGCTTTCATAGAAATAGTAAATTTATGTGAAAGTGAATGTAAAAATGTTTTAAAGCTTTAATGTACGACGTTGAAAGAGGGCAGCAGTCGTAGTAAAGACAATGTCAGGCCGCTTGCCGGTTGTATTGTGAGAAGGAATGGCAATATTCTGGCGATTATGTTAGACCGTCGACACCTTAGGTATTCATATATTAATGATTCATAGTTATATCTTACGAAACACCGAGTATAATGTTTATTGAAACTGATTTCTTATTTTCGTTATAAACATTAACCTGTGCATCACCTGTCTTATCAACGCTCGATTTCAAATATTGCCCTCCTACTGCTGTCCTACACGCGTCCTACAGGTGTGATACACGCGGAGAACAATGATGCTAGTGGAGTACTGCATGTCGGGCCTTCTGTAATTGAGCGTGCAGCCGCCTTCGACCGACGTTTTCTTAAAAATCATCAACCATCGTGCGCAACGAGTTCGTGGGCACACTCAGGTAGCTCAACGCAACAGCAAACTACTGGAGTGTTAAGGAAACCACCGGAAGTCACCGCAACGCAAAGGTCGAAGTCTCGACGAGCATCGATGGGCGATGAGCCAAATATTCTATTGGATGGCCGAGAAGTAGAAGGAGCTGTCATGCACAAAGGTGATCACAAAGGATCGTCGATTGGTGTACCGCTTGATCATTGCCCTCCTTCTGTCGATAATCCGCTGGTGCCCTGGCTTGTGGTTCATTGTTGTTCGATTATAGAAAAACGCGGTTTAGATGTGCTTGGCATTTACCGAGTACCGGGTAATTCAGCCGCCGTACAGCATCTTATGGCAACTGTTAACAACCAGAGTTTGACGAAGGAGAAAGGTGGCACTAGTGTGCCAATTAATGTAAAATTAGACGATCCGCGATGGGCGGACGTAAATGTGGTTAGCTCTCTTCTGAAATCATTTTTCCGGCTATTACCGGAGCCACTGCTAACTGGAACATTATATCACCATTTTATAGCAGCCGACAAGATTCCAGACTGTGGACATCGCCTTGCCGTTCTTCATTCTTTAGTACACAAGTTACCGCCAATCCATATGGGAACTTTGAGATTTTTCTGTTCTCATCTACAACGTGTTGCTGCTCGTGCAGAAACCAATAAGATGGACTCGCGTAATCTCAGCATCGTGTTAGGACCAACACTTGTAAGATCTGGGTCAGGAATAGGGGTGGCCCAGAGTTCAATGTTATCGATGATATCTGATATGCGTCATCAGTGTCACCTTACTGAGACATTTGTCAACTACGGGGACTATCTCTTTACAGAGTAAGTACTACCTTAATAGTCCTTTTTTTTTGCGGGTTTTGTTTTTGTTTGGGGTTTCTAGTATTAGCAACAGTCGTATGAGGAGTGGTTATTCGGTTGTTTCGAGGATATTGGCACACTAAGTGACAAGCAAACAAAAACACGCAGGCCACAAATTAGCCTTAGCATGCCCTCGTTTATAGGTCCATTGGGCCACCGTAACATATGATATTTCTTGAGACATCCCTCATTTATCGGAACACCCTCGCCCGTTCCGGATTAATTCTTTAATAGCAACCACACCGTAGGGAAACAATACGAACTTAATACCAGTTACTGCAAAAATCGAAAAAATTAACTTGGTTAGAAAGAAGTATCTGATCATGTCTAGAGAACCCCTGCTTCGAACGTCTATTGTGCCGGACCCTTCTTCTTCACCTGGAAAGTGTGTTATCCATTAAAGCATCGGTCTCGTATTTTTCTTAGCTAAATAGCGTCTATCTGTTTCCTCTGAATTCATTGTCCAGTCGTCTTGTTGTTTTTTTAACCTGTATTCACACTTTCACAGGAAGTGTAGCCATTTATCTGTTATATTCATTTCGAGAAATTAGGTTTTCTGATCTAAAATAGGGGCAACATATGTAAGTAGTGAATTTCATTCTTAGCAGCAAATGATAATTTAAAATAAGTGCTGCTTGGGACACTTGCGCAAGAAGCAGTTTACTTTTAGTGCGCTAGCTTATTGTAAAATATTCAGCTTGCACCAATGACCAACAACTTTTAGCAAAAGTACTTCTAATTTTACGTGGGCTGGAGGTCATGTTTTCCTTTTCAAACGGGCAAGTGCAACGCCTATTTGCTGTTAACCCTTTTTCATATCCAAGCCTTAATGCAACGTTGAGGCTGCATGGCTCTTTCCTATTTGCTATGTTTTCGCAAAAAATTCTGGTAAGTTTTCTAAAACAGTTACTGTTCTTCCAGAACATAACCCAATCTCCCTACTAGGTAGAGTTTTCTTAATTCTTTCTATAGAGCTATGTCGAATTCATGATGGTAAATCTTAAAAACCTTATTTTTGGGTTGACTGTTGCAATTTTTATGTAGGCATTTATTCGAGCTCCCGAATTTTCAACTCCAGATAATTAAAATCTGTCTATCGATTTAGTAGGGATCCTACATCGACTCCTACTCTGCCTGCACTTGTTGATACGAGACCATTGCTTTCATCATCGCCAGCGAATTCGATTTCCATTATGGACAATGGTACAAGTCTATACAAGTCGGGATCACCATTGTCAACAAAACTCTCGTTACTACCAGGTACACCAGCGCCAATACTCTCCGTTAAGCAAAAAATTCATTCGTTCGAATGCGGCAAACCTCCAGTGCTCGAAGAGACTGCGCTTAGTACAACTTTAACGAAATCCTGCATGTTATCAAAGATTGAGGAATCAGCCTATACATCACCATCATCATCAGTTACTATTGAAACAGCAATCCCAAGTAAACTTGCTACGCAATACAAGCGGCAGGTGCATAAGGATAGACACCGGCAGCGATCCGGAGTAGGCCATGAACTGGGTATGTTCCTTCAATTCTGTTTATTTTCATAAGGATTCTTTGAATACTGTACAGTAGTGGCTAAGGTTTTGCATCTTCTGTTCTCCGGCTGCATAAATTTCTGATACACACTTATTGATATATAGACTATGCTAAGGTAACGCAGTCCGTGCACAATTTAGGCTACAAAAGCTCTTTCTCTCGTTTGCCGTAACAAAAGTTTAATCTATATTTTTCTAATATTTGTGTTTGTTATATCTCAGTAATGATACATTCGTACCTTTTACTGGTATTTTTCGTCAGCTTTCAACTTCTTAATTGTACAATACGTTTGTAAAGAGACTTATTTATTAAACTATTTTTGCTTATTCGAATAAAATTAGAAGCTCCTGTATGTGGAGCGAAGATCTGCACGAGCCGAAAAGTGATACTAGGAACAATAACAAAATCTAACGGATTACGATGGACAGACCAGTGTTAAATACAATTCAGCAGGGTACCGCAACCTTCAACTAAATTTTGTACAGCTTGGATGCAGTCTGAGGCCATTTCAGAGATGGAGAACTTGTCAGTGGAACAACTTCTTTAAGGGTTTCGGGAATGTACAATACACAGGAGTTACCGGTGATTAATGGTGTTTAGTGCGAAACTCACAGATACACCGCATGCTGCCCCTAAGGGTCGAAGCTCAGTTTGACGCATCATCGAACACTTTTTTTTTATCGATTTAGCAATAATCATGCTTTCTAAAAAGGAAGCGGCTCAGGTCAAATGATTGAATCACCTTGTAATGCTGAATACCTGTATATGATGAAAATTAAGCTAGAATAAAAAGTAGTATCGGTAAGATAGCTTGCAGTTTGGTTGACCCAAGCTCATGATACTTAGTTTAGTGTGGACCGTACATGTTCCTAATTCACAAGCATCCAGCTAAATCCGTTAACTCAATTCATGCTTTCACTAGTTTAAAAAGCACATTTGGGAAGATGTTGGGCGTTCGACTCGTTTCGACAGGTAGCGTCAAAGCTCGTGGAAAAGGCATCACATTGTTGATTCCTTCCAGATTTTGTTTAAAGTTATGAGTGATTTTCGAGGCATTTCGAAATGCCACAAATGCTGGCACTGTTTCTGGCGAGTGATTTAGCGATATGATAGGCGCCCGTTGCAAGCAGAACCTGAGGCCGCAAATCTTTATCTATCCAGAGCAACATAATTAAAGCTGAGCAGAATCGACTAAAAAATACAAAGACAATTTCAAAATCTATCGCTAAGCCTTGCGTTCAGACTTGCGTGTCTGTTACAATGTTTGACGCAAATGTAAAATAGTAGATATACATGCGCTACTGTCATTTTGCGTCATAATTTCCATTGACCGCCCATGAGTAATATGCAAAAATCGCATTACATAGCGGAACGAACAGCTCCAACTGCACTAGGCAAAGGGAAGGTTGATGAAGAAGACGAGTCCTGTTTGAGTCAAAAGAGCTAGTATAATTAACAAGCCATGAAAATTTATTTGGTGCTTTACAAAGATTGACCTAAGTGTCACATTTTATTATAAATTATATTAAAGTAAACACAATCAACGCATTTCGTAATTCTCGGTTTTTAAAAACGCGTGATTAGACCATAGCACTAAAACTACCTAAGTTTCTAATTCAATGCAAGGATACATTCGTTAAGCCAAGAAAATTCTCACAGCACGAACTGCAGAAATAATCTGCCATATATAACACTTTATGTCGATAGTAAACGTTGACATTCACTGAAATGGACTATTATAGTCAATAGCCTATCCTCATAGAAAAAAGAAGATTTTCATTAACAACATACATTTTTTAACCGTTTCCTATTATCTTGGATGTTAAAATATACTGACGATACGTTTGCCAAGCCGGAATAACAAAGCCTTTATAGAGGTTTATGTAAACTCTAATGGTTTACCAATGAAATGGTATAATGTGGTGTTTCAAACAAGCGTGTAAGAACTATTCTCCAGGGTAAAATCCAGCCTCTCCAAGAGGAAGGGATGATTCCCCAAGGGACAACGTCAGTCAGCCATCCACTTGTCCGTCGAACTAGACCATAAAGAACGGTAAAAAATTTTCTTAGAGGCGGCCTGCCAAATGTAACGTGCACGGAAGGAGGTAGAAATGGTGGCCAGATAAAAAATGAAAAGGAGGCAGAACGCGAGACTGTACGGATTACAGCCTTACGGAATGGCTTATATGCAAACATGCAACCAACCTTATGAAGGTCAAAGCCTTGGAATGTTTAGAAACCCAGACAAAGCTAGCTTTTTAAGCCATAAACCGAAATCTTGTGCTAAAGCTAGTACTGGTTATAACTGGGTCCGGCGAGACGTAAATTCGAGAGATTGGCGCTAAAACTAACATGGACTCTCGAGCCGGGGGATCCATTGATCTCAGTCTGAGTCAGAAATTACAATCGTACCGGCACAACTGTTGAAAGATGCCTAGAGTGTAAGATTGAGGAACTCAAATTAGAAGGAGCCTAGCTGGCAAGAAGAGCAGGTCCGACTGCGGTGACTCGAGAATGTCCCAAGTGCTGACTACCATGGACTTAGGTTAGGTTAGGTTAGCTGTTAGATTAGGTTAGGTTAAGTTAGGTTAGGTTACTTACTTCTGGTTCATGAGCTAAACAGTAACAATTTCCGATGCTTACAAGAAGCACAATGCTGTGTTCATAAACATAAGGTCATTCTCGTCCAGAGTGATACTGTTCTATTTCACTTCTATACACATAGGTAATAACCTCGTAAATCGTATGCTAACGTTAACCGAAGATTTAGGGGCAATAGTAGAATGTGACAATGCTGTATGTATTTTGTATAACCTACATCCGTAACGTATCGACGGCAAGACGCTAGGCTTACCAGTAGGAAGTACAACGGAACCCAAAAAACAATATTCATTAATTTTCGTGCCGATCAGGAACTGTTACAATTTATGCGGATCTTTCCGACGCACCGCAAACATGGCGTTTCTCCTCCGCATTGTGCTATGTAACGACCACCGAGTGTCAAACATTCCGAACCCGACCGGCTAGACCCATTCTTTAACAAATCCCTGTAGTTCTGAGTCTAGACATGATGAGTAAAACGATCTGCAAAAACTCAAGTATACAAAAAAGAATATTCTACAATAAAACTTAATCGAATAAACCGGAAAGTGTTCTTTAACAATTGTTAAGATGTAAACGTTATGTATGAAGGTGGAAGATACGGTTCACGATTAACGATGTTTCAGCCATATTTGTTACTAGAAAAATCGTAATCAGCTTAAGTTGCTGCCGAAAGACAACTAGTCACAACAAGAACGCAGCATTCTGCAAGGCAGTGATCAAAAAGCGATTTAAAATTATATTCATAAACACATTCATTAAGGTTCCTTAAACGCTTTAACTGAACCCTAAAGACTGCATTCGAGATAAATAAGACATTTCTACTCTTGCCTCTACAGTGGTGAGCGTAACGATACGTGATACCACGGTATGAGACATTTATTTGGGAAACGGCTAAACAGTGGTAAAGCATATTCGCTGCCTAGTTACAGATAGTTTCAAGTGTACATTCGTAAAATAAGGACGCCAAGTGATTCGTGCAACTCTCACATGCAACTCTCGCGTGTGCATACACGTGACTTAGGATAAGCAGTACTGCACAGCTTTCGATGAGGCAGAAGTTGGAAGAAAGCTAGATAGAGCCGCCGCCATGGTAAATTGGATACCTCAGAATGAAGAGAGCTAGATACCAATGTCCTACGTGATAGAGGCTATGATGACATCCAAAAAGGAACTGGAGCAGAGAACACAAGCGCTAGCTGAATGAAAAAGGTCCCGCTAAAGTCAAAGTAATATACAATAATAAATATTAATAAAGGACAAAATGCACACACACAAGAATGGAGACAGAAAAGCGTGTGTTTTGTAGGTGCTATAATTAT
Organism: Varroa jacobsoni; assembly: GCF_002532875.2. Taxonomy (NCBI): domain Eukaryota; kingdom Metazoa; phylum Arthropoda; class Arachnida; order Mesostigmata; family Varroidae; genus Varroa; species Varroa jacobsoni. The sequence goes on from NW_019213021.1 coordinate 177,265, forward strand.
AAAGTGCTAGCTAAAGTCAGCGCTTCCGTGACCAACATCTGGTTGTGGAACCTGTTCCCCGCAAGCGAAACAATTTATGCACAAAATTAGGAAAAAAGAAAGAAACATAACGAGCTGGGTAACTTGACTAAGATTAAGTTCTTACGTAACCGTCATTTCGAAGCTCCCATTGAAGTTAAGACTGATATTGGTTCATTGTTAGAAGAATACCATATAAATATGTAAGCGTTTTTGAGAAAAGACAATTAGGTCGTTTTCCGTTAGACCAATTTTTTTTTAGCTCTTAGAAACATAATAAGCACTTGTGCATGGGTCGCTTTGCTACTCTGTTTCGGAACATTCACCCGGCTGATTTTTTCCGAAAAGTACTTTGTATTATACGTTCACTTTCTTTCTTGTGAGAAACACAGGAAAAACTAATTAATCAGTTAGTTAATTCTCTCTAGTCTAACTAACTCTTTCTCTAACTGGCTATTTATGAAAAAAGCAATCGCTCATAACATAAGACACAACGTACATTGCTTATGGCTAACCGTGGAAGATTCGCCCATTATTTTGTATGACTAATACGCGATCCTAAAATCACCCAAAAATATATCGTTCAATGGGACTTGAATCAGAAAACATACACAACGGTTGTTCAGAAACAAACTGAAGTTGGTTTTAGTCTTCGAATTGTCTTTTTGGATTTTAAGAAAATGAAAGACAGCCGCAAAGTGATTTCTTATATATATTAAACAAAAAGCGGGGCAAAGTCCATTTGTTTTGTAAAAAGAGAGTTTTTATATATCTTATACATTCGTCCCTAGGGTTAGTTGCCTATAGACCGGGAGTCACTCGCGGTTTAATTTAGTTTAAGCTAAATTTATAGCCAGTCCTCTTGGCGCCAGAAACTGATTATTTTCAATCTTCGTGTAGTGTATCTTTATACCATTTCGATATATGCGCTAACCTCAACTACCCACGGCTTGGAGAACCGGGCTGAACATTATGACTATTCGGTCGTGATATAAATTCAGTAATGCAAAGACCATAGTCTACTTATGTCACAGAAGTTTGAAAATTCCAGGAACACCCTGGGCGGACCAATTTACAATCGGTTTATAATGGCTGATGTGTCTCTCATTGCCATTGACGAGACAGCTGACCATTGTCGATAACTGCGGGGGTATCCACAGAAGGTTTTCGAAATAGGCTTTAGCGCTGGAATAAGAGAACGTGCTGTGGCATCGGAGAGGGGCTAGAAAGTGTAGTCTATGAGATCGAGTCCAATTTATTCATTTTGCAAAAATTTAACAAAGTTATACGTGTTTTAATCATTCAATGACGAAGTTCACAGTCTGATGTAAAATTCTGTTACCTATAAGTAGTGTTACGTCATAAAAATTGTACCCTGGTTAAAGTCACCAGTGAGGAATTCTTTAAGGGAATCTTTGGTGACTTTAATGAAGGTAAAACTCACGGAGTCCACTTGCACTCACGACAATGGCTGAAATTCAAGATCGAACTTATTACATACAAATCGCTGATAATAATTTATAATAAAAGAGAAGACAACAATTAGAAGTAGCCTAGCTTCGCAATGCCAGAACGTTTTACTTAGTTAATTATAAGCTAATACATTTATTATAGTATAAATTGGATATGACTATTATCGTTTCAATATGTAGAAAATTACATGTAAAAAAAGCGTGTAGTAAAATACTTTACCTCTGTTTCCAATGATCTAGAAATACGCACAATTGCAAGGGGCAGAGATTAACCCTTACTGTTTTTGGGACGAACTTGATTCGAGTACGTGTAGTAAGCTTCATCTCGAGAAAACGCCGTGTTACATTCGCGGCAAGGCCAATGCTAGGCTCCGCATCGTTCATCGAACTTTACAACTTACTAAATACGACAGATGCCGACATCCCGTAGGCAGAAATAATGTATACATAAGTTTAAAAACAAGCTTTTATGATGATAGTGCATAATATATATATATACTCCAGGGTCGTCGACTGCCGGGAATTAAACCAGTGATCGCAAAACTGGCTTTGTTCATGGTTTGCCTAGCGATTGCACCCAAAAAAGTTCGCATTAGACACTTACACAACGTCGCTATTGTTGTTCCCCCTCGCTGTACTCTTATTAGGAAATGCTATCTATATCAAAGTCCTCCCAAAAGGAGCTGAAACATACGGTGGCGAAGCTCGCTAACTTCACTTAAAGACTACGAAGGCTACCTTTACGTCATTAATATTTCTGGGCCGCACATATATTATTAAACAGAAATATCGAGTGCATTATAATTTAACAGCATTTATCATCTTATTAGCACTTCTTAAAAAAAACTATAGACTTTATTCTGTATACTTATGTTTGCATTGATTTTGTTTCAGGCCAAACTGATCCTATCGAATCTCCAAGAACATGCGAGGCATATAATAATCCCATGTGTTTGTCTTACCATGAGAGAAGTGTGCTGGCGGCTGAGAAAGCTAAGATTTTTGAAGAAGAAACACGGGCTGTTCTAGAGAAAAAGGCCTTCAGGAGCCAGGTTATAGTTTCAGGGACTGGAAACTGGATTCAGGAGCAACGCATGAGCCGGGAACAAACTGAAAGAATATGGCAGGAGGTCAAACGCCAGGCTACTTTGCTTACGAGGGACAACAGCGATGGTAAGTTCAGCGCCGGTGTTCAGGATAACGGAGATTAATATTATCATTTCATGGAGGGAGTATTGTACGAATGACAGACTAAGTGGAGTTAGTGTCAATGTGCTGTTATTGCGATTGCCACGCCACTAGTGAGGTCTACGTTTCTTGCAGCAACAAGAACTACCTCGTCCTTCTTGCAAGAACTACCTCGACAACTTTCGAAAAATTAGACCTTTGTCCCAAGTCACATATTTGAAACAAGTCACATGTTTTGTCATCAATGTCAGTTAAAGCCAGCCATTAACCCGAAAACTACTTCGTATGAAATCGATTTGTAATTGTCAGAATTAACATAACGGGATGTTTTCCAGCAGTTGTATAAAATAAACTGTTTCCGCTTCGAACAGTGGTTATTTAAGAAACTTCAAAATACACATATCTTCAGGATTTAAGAATAACTTCAAACAGAAAGATAGATTTAAAAGGGTTCTTTATGGATAACCTTTAGCTATACTTTCTATAATGACTTTCAATACTTTAAAATTATAAATAAAACACATCCCAAAAACGTTGTTGAGCCAGTATAGCTGGCTGGGTTCCATTGACCTTGTTTGCCTTGAAAAGTGTGATAATAGCCTCATGTTTCGTTAGAGACCCTACATACACGCCAACCTCCCTTGAATCGTTCCTGCATAGTTCAAAACTGAATGGAAACATCGTTTTAACGCCAATGCTGTCGCCCATTTGCGGAGGGTTCATTTACTGCCATACGTTCGCGCAGTTTGTCGCTCGTCTTACTTCTTTTTAACGTAGAAGCAAGCTACAGCTAGAGATTCGCCAAGTTACATTATAAATCAGATATCTCTGCAGCAAAGGTAATACCTCAGAGTAGTTGTCTAAGGTCTGATAAATACCAATGAAGCTCTTGTATGGGTTACATCAGCGTCTATAGTAGACAAAATGCCAGATGGATGGCAATAAAGGTTTACAGTACGCTAAGCAACGTTCGTCACGCCGTCTTGGTTCCAGGGTACTTATCATCATTAATAATTTTTCTGTATCTGTATTTTGATTTCCGTATCATTTAAACTACTGAACTACAACTCGGGTCGAAACTGCTTCATGCTAAACCTAGTTTTATGGTCACATCCTGAGTTTTCAAATAGAAATATTTAATAACTACAAATTTTCATTTGGCCATGTTAAAAAGCGAACCTGACTCGTTTCGTTTGTTTTTCTATAGAATCTTAAAATAGTGATTGTTTTTATTCTGCGTCATGCTGCGTATCCGAGACTATTTTTTAATACAGCACAATTCTTTCATATACTTGCCTTTAATTAGTAGCTGCTAACCATTTTTATATAGTTATTCCCAACTATTCAAGTAATTCCTTACTTGAGAAGATAGTATATGATAAAACTGTCCAAACATCTGTGGCATCCCAAGGTAAATCTGTGCTTTGCGAAAGAAAAAATAAAATGATGTAAGTGACTTCCCACGCAATGTACACAAGGGAGTGTTCCCTCGGGCACTGACCAGTTAGAACCCAACGTACAAGCCCACAAAAATGCATATCTAAGCGTAATCGACAATTCATTAGTACTCAGCACAGAGCGAACGTCTAATGCAATGTCCACAAGTTCCCCTTAGTACCCCGCCGTTTAAGTATTAAAGCGGTTCCCAAACGATTTAAGCAAAATGTGTACAGTGAGCCACGAAAATGGCTAGGACCAGATCCTGGCAGCTTTCTGAACTAGCAGTTGGCAATACAGAAAAATTCCAGCATCGACCAGGTTGAGTCGTTAACTCTATGTGGTAACGCTGCATGTCGCGTCGAGAAGTGACCCTAGCGTACTCAGAGAGGACGGCTTTCAAGAAACTCTCGTTTGCGAAGTGGCATCTTCAACTTAAGTGTCGAATCTTTTAATACTTGTAAATTCTTCAGAGGAGGCATTTTCTGCTGCAGGAAGAGCATAATTTGCTTTCTAGTTATCGCAAGGTGAGGATAAATCTGTTTCAATGCTGACGGAATATAAGATCCGAGTCACGCACCTCTAAAAACGTCTTCCTGGCCTGGTAATATTTCCTGTATCCATTCGCAGTTCCCTAGCTCCATGATACGTCCATTACATTCATAATGAACTCTATGTAATCTAACAGGTCAAGATACCGTTCTCTACAACAGATGGTTTCAGTGGCTGTATGAAATTGCCTATAATTTGGCTTGCGCAATGTATTCAGTCGAAACTCGAAGTAGAAAATGTAATGCCCCCTAACTGGATTCGCGACGAGTCTAATAAAGCCTTCTTTAATGCTTCTTTAATGAAGAGTCATGTTTTGCTAAAGTGGTATCCGGGCGACATCCTTCATTTGGCAGAAGCGAACTGTTGCATCAATTTTAGCTTTCGCGAACCATCTCTCGTAATATCTACAATTTATTTGTTAAATTATTAGCCGTGCCGGTCGGCGTTAGCGTCATTTGAAAGCTGAGATTTGAGAAAAGCCAACACTGTTCAAATGTCCTACCTCAGATAGACTACCTTGAAAATAAGTAGAATTTCTGCAGTGACGTTCGCTATAGTTTATTACGATAAAGGCACAATGTAAAGATTAAGTTCAGACGCGTTATCGGAGGTAACGGCTCCAAACTGGTTTTGTCGCTTTTGTTTTAGAAATCTGGATGTGAAGGACGCTTCTCGTAGTAGTCAACCAATTAGGAAGAAAGTTTGTGAAATTAATGCTGCAATAAGTTGAGCAAGATCAACAAATGAGTATCGCCAACGAGCTTAACATTCATCACTACCACAGTTTTATGATTTATCTAAAAAATTCGAGGAAAGATCGACGTTTGGGTGCAACGTGAATTGACGCAAGATAAATTATCCCGTCATAATCCCACCTGCGTAACTCATTGAGATTAAGCCAGAGAGATTCAAAAGCGGTTAATCTGACTGATGAAAAATGCATGACATACGAAAATATTATGCGAAAAAGGTCATAATCACAGCACAAAAAAGCTCCACATCTTTTGTGACGAATTGATTGACGAGGGAGAAGGTGATGCTAGATGTTTGGCGGGATTGGAAAAGCATCGTGCATTGTGAGTTAACAAAATAATTGATCCGAGTTTCCACGGTCAACAATTAAAAGGACTGCAACAAGCTATTAAAAGAATCGACCGTAATAACTCAGCAAAAATAGTGTCGCTTTTTACCATAACAACGCGTATTTACCTACCTAGCAAAAATTGAGAGGATTTGAATGGGAAATTTCAATGCACCCGTCTTTAACCCAGATTTTGCACCATCGGGCTATTTTCTGCACGACTTTTGACCGTAGCATGTTACTGACGCTGCTACTTTGATCTTCCTGAAATGTATCCAACGCATTTTTCGCGGTCTGCATTAATACTCGCATGTGGTATTCGCTGATGACTAATCTGTATTTGATATGGCTTATTTGATATGAAATCCATCGTTTTTTTAGCCGACATGCACTGGGACGCCCTCAAGATGTTGTGGAGCAACTGAGAAATACTCAAGATAAACGAAGTCATTCTTAAATAATCGAATTGCTGAGCTCTGTTCCAGTTGGTCAAACGACAAGAGTGGCCTAAGTTGATAATTCTTATGTTCTTAACAATTATTTGCCTGCTGGAGGAGATGGAAAGGCGTGACCTGTCAGGAGTTCCTAGTTTATTAGTCGACGATTTTATCTCTCTTGTTGTTACGAGTCTGCATCATCTTCGACAAGCATTGATAAACTTAAATTTCGCCACAATAGTCTACTAAGTAATATATTTTTCCTGTGGCTCTATGATAAAGTGACGAGTACCTTATCTCTAATTCATTCAGATTTTGTTTTGTCTATATTTGCCAACTAGTGCAGAGCAATTCGGTAGACATACTACACAAAGGGCGCAGAAGATTCTATTAACTGTCTCAACGGTTGAAGACCCATAAAAGTTCTTATTACAGATGGACTTAGAAGGTGCACTTCATGCCCTTATATAATAATATTTCACGGTGAATGAACAGACCGAGCTTACTGCACAAAGCCAGTCTACTTTGTACGCACTCTGGACCTTCAAGCTAAGAACACATTTGTCTACTGTTGTTGTTGTTATTTGCTAACAAAACGACGATAAAACCTCATTTGCGAATACGAACCAGGGATTATCAGGATTAATCGAGATTTCCACATAGTCAGTGTGATGACCAACCCCACTTTGAGAAACGGTGGACGAACACACCGACACGATTCTACTCGGTACGTGATACGTTTTCTATCAATACTCAGTAACCACGACCTACGGGAAGATTGCCGTTTTTAACGATGTGAAGACCTTTGATGTCAGTAGGTACATATGACCTTGCCCTATACACTCATGTTCTAATTTCTTACCTTTTTCTGTCTTTCTTTTATGAAATATTTTATATGTAATGTTATAGTTGCTATTATACTAGCATAATATATATGTACTCGCGCAAAATGAAATGTTCAGATTTGGAAAATATTTACCAAACTGTTTGCTTTAGTGGACATGCTTTTATATGTTACCTTTGGTACCAGAAAAACGCCAGTCCTTACAGCAAACCCATTGCGATTAAAAATAGTCGCTGTCGGAATTCGAGTCAAGATTGGTTATAATCCAATGCAATCCACATGAGACGAACTCCACAAAAATTAAACTTTCTTCTTTCTTGGTATCGGTGGTCTAAGTTATCGCCAGTTTTCATGTGGCATTCATCGAAATGGTCCAAAGAGCCATTTTTGATTTGCCACCTGAGTCTTTTTGATATAATCTTTATATATAAACGGCCTTTTTGACAAGCAAAATATCAATGGCTGATTGGGTCACCCAGATTAGCTTAAACAATAAGTATCTTCAAAATCTTTTTTGAGCCATTGTATCTTTAAAACCATTAGCCTGCTCTCATCCCAAAATTAGATCTACTGGGGTATTTTGTGGACAGCGCATTTAAGCGACATCTAAGGTTTACACAACTAATAGCTCTAGATGCACAACAACCTTTAAAAGGTTCATTTCGGATTAAAGAGGAAACGTTTTGGAAAACAAGTGTTGATTTAAATGATGAGTCAAAGATACATTTGAGCGTCAGAAAGGATACGCACGTGCAAATAGTTTTATGGAAATGTATAGTTTTGTTTGTAACAAAAACGTATGTAGCGTAGAATATTTTTTCCGATTTGGAAACTTACTTCACAAAGCCTTATTCCTTGGTGGTCATTGAAAGTACTCTCAGGAGAATTATATATTCATTTTCATTAATGCATCTTATTATTGCCGAAATGTTCTGTATGACATCTATAAATCTTCCAAACAAACGTTTTCGTCATCATTAGCCGAAATAACCACTGGCCTTTGTTATCACGGTCGTATGCTGTAAACGATTCATCCCACAAGCTAGATAACAAGCGCCGCGACCAGTTCTGTAAAACGAATTCAGTCTTGTGGCAACACGTTACCATAGCTGCTTGATCTAGGCCTGTAATATCGTATATTTGACTACTCTTACCAGTTTTATTTCACACTTTTTTTCTTTTTTACCGATCCGGTAGACGCCTCTTTCCAAATTATGAAGAACAAAATTGCTTGCAAAGTGCAGATCACAGCGACTGCAGAATCGTAGTATAAATACGACACGCGTTAGATCGTTCTTGGATAAACTCGGCGATTAAAAGGAACTTGTAATCCAGAGCTGCCATTGGCGTGTAGGGAATACGACGTTCGGTTTATGCACTTTGATCAGTTTTAACTACTTAAGCTAAGCTGTGAGTTTAACAAAGTCTGTATAACCAATAGGGAGCATGGTCAAAAGAATAGTGTGAGTATGTCGGTAAAGGTCAAAACTGTGATCCAGCTAACAGCGGAACCCGTTCTAAGGGTTTTGCACTAGGCTAGTTCAATAATCCTTTGCACCCAGCCATTAACAAGCGTCAACTGTGTCGAGTCAATTCAATAAGTTTGTCGAACTGCTTATCTATCATGTGTACCAGTAAACATAAAGCTCGTTTGTCGCTTGGTTGGATTGCAGATAACATAGACAAGGAGAACCAGAATATGGTCGATTCTGTCTCTGGATTCTACCCGGTAACGCCGAGTGGTGCAGTTCCAATTTCCGTTAGTTCTACTGGCGGTCACGTGCCGAACGGAGAAAGGTGCGACTCAGCTGAAGAAGAAACCGTGCCAGTCGATGGCAATAACGATGCTGAAGAGAGATTGATAATAGGAAAATCGTTACTAGCCACTGGCATTAGTAGTAAAGGTGACGGAGAAATGGTAGTGCTTCGAGCTAGAAGTGGTCGAAATCTTGGACAGCAGCAACACGCTAATCGAAGTAATCGGAATGGTGTTGTTTATAGCCCAAATTCGTCCAAAATACTCAAATGTAAGTGAACCTTTGATGAAAGCTCAGATGTACCACGACTGTAAGCTCTAATTCCTTAAACGCGCTAAAAAGTCTAGGTCACGTCCTCCTTTAAACCTAAGCCAGTTGAAGTCCAATTCTATACTTACATTACGATTAATTGCTTAAGCAACACGGTATCGCCTGTACAGACAACCGTTATGATTTGTAGAAAATTACATACATTGCAGCATACGCCAGCTTTTGTAGATTTCGATTAAAATTTCGATCAACTTCATCTCGTGTACCGTTCCGTAATTTTCAAATACAACTCACAAACTTTGTAACAGATATGTTCTTCAACATAACCAGCTCCTACCATAATTATCCGCCACTAAATTTTATCTCCAATTTAAGATCTGAACCACTTACTAACAATTTTGAAGGTACCTTCTTAAACCCGTAAATATCATTCTAGTACTAATCGTTCGTCGAGTGATATTAGTAGGTGAAAGTTATCGCTAAAATGTGCTACATATAAAATATTCCAGGTTTTGCTCTGGTAACATGCACAAGGTACCAAAAATGCAGCACCCAACACAATCCTCAAAAACCTTGAAAAAGTTCAAAAAGACTAAAGGTTGGGGCTTACCTAAAGCCATACTTTTTTCTCTAAATAATATATATGTATATCACTATGGCATTTTGATAGAACCCTTTAATCTGAATTCTAATCCAAAAAAGATGTTTGGGTATCGCCCGTGAAAATGTCTTGGTTTCCAAGATTGAAATCCGTCTAGGGCGGAGAGGTTGGATAATACCTCACCTTTATTTAATTAAAAGAATTGCTTATTTTCAATGAACAAATAGACTACTGTATTCTAAACGTGTTAACCGAGGTATTTTCTAGTCTTATGGGTTTAAGCAAAGCTGATGGGTCAATTCGCGTGTGCTAGTTGTCGTCACCTTTGACATCCTGACCAACGGTTTTCTTTTATGGGAAGGCGATCTGATAAAGCAGATTTTTTCATTTTAAGAAAACTTCTTATACGATGTTTTTTCCTTTTGTTTTATTTATGACTGAACATAATGATTTCAAAGAATGTTCACTACATCTGCATTCTATATTTGTTCTCACGCTTAACAAGTAACACCTATTTTAGTTAGTTCTTTGGCAAAATCTTATTTGAACTTCCCACTTTTGAGGTACTATTCATAAGCTACCAGAATTTATATAGAAATATCTCGAAATAAGGTAATATCTTAAAACGCTAGCAACCAGGGAAAATTTAACTGCAACAGCATATGCCTCTTGAGTTTACTGACAGATTATCTTGCTACACTTTTTCCTTAATATATGTATTGCACCGAACCCGCCGGTATACATTTTATGCAACAATTTGCTATATATTATATATATATATATATATATAATACTAACATTATATACAATATACCGCCTAAACCCATGGAAAAACGTGCCGTGTTAAGGTTCATTATCGGCCTGAAGATGCTTTTGTTCATTAGCTCAGGTCATTTTTTTCGACAACGTAGGTCCGAATTCATATTTCTCAGCTATCAGATTATAATGAACGTTTCCTTTTTTTTTGTTGTTTTTGTGTGTGGGAATGAAGATCACGTTATGTACCTTTTAGCTCTAAGCCAAGCTCATTAAATTAGGCCAAATTAATCAAAAAGCGTTGACTTTTAAACCATAAGGGACAGAAGATGTATTGTTTGCACATTAAAGCTAATACACAAAAGATGTGTGCTAGTAATTTGCATTAGCGTGCTATTATTGGCTTCTTCGAGGGCGTCGACGACGGAATTTTCTCCCTCGTCTACGCTTTCTTTAAGGTATGGAAGCATTTGAAATTTGATTTTTATATATATATATATATATATATATACATAATATATTCTATTAAGGAATATAGCTTATTTTTCATGTTTCTCCTTTAATGCAATATCTTATAAATAGAACTATTTATATTTCAATATTTTAATAAATTATAAATTATTAAATTTAAGAAAAATTAAAATAATTTCTTCTAATCAACATATTTTATTTTTATACTATTTTTTTCTACCTCATTAATTTTTCTTGTACTAAATCTTATCTGTTTAAAATTCTCTCAATTTTTATGAACACGAACTTTTCAGTCAGAACTTTAACCTGACAAATATGAGGAACATTGCAGAGTTCTGCTTTCCTCAATCTAGGCCATATACAAAGAGCGACGATGGCATCGTGCGTAATCGATGATTACCTACGAGTGTCCTTTCGCTTACCTAAATTTATAATCTTATCGGATAAGACTATAAACTTAGGTAGCCGCTATATGTAAAGGTTTATTGCATTTGATATATTAACTAAGCGTAGTTTAAATCCAAATTTTTGGACCTGCTAAGTTGCTCTGGAATAGCGAGTGCTTTAAAACGGTTTTCAGCCTGGTTCCGCACAGCGGAGTTGTCTGTCTAAGTAATACTCTCTTACAGTGTCTCTCTAAACATGATATCCCCATATTTCTAACTAGCACTTTTATAGTCTGTCCGGAGAACTGCAACAACTTTAACATGTTTGAGAATAGGACATCATTTTTTTTATCAAATCGCGTGGAGAACTGTTGAACCATTGAGTTTTTTATACTAGGTGAAAACCAGAGGCCGCTGAATGCAAAATTTGGATCAAATTGGATGGTACACGTAGGCTTAGAATCTTCAGTAGTATAACATATTTCAAAAATTACCTTACATCAGCACTGATTTTAGTCGAAAAAAAAAATGGTTCCCTTCGTATCTCTGACAAACTACTATGTCCTGTAAAACTATAATCCGTGTTCTTTCATTCCTTGGTAATTCTGCTTATTATCTTAGGACTAGTAGTGAATTCACTGTCTCGTGGTAGAGACCTTTCGAGGGCTTTCGAGTTCGTGTCAGACTGGACATTTTTTCCAAAATAAACTCCATTGGGTGACATATCGATCTATTAGCTATAGATCTATTATAGCTGTCAAATGTGTCCTGCAAGAGTACGTGGTAGCAGATCCGCACATAACCGGTCTCTTGCCACTCTGATAGCATATCGTGCTAAAGGTACAGCAGACGTAGTGATCGCGGCCGTTCTTGCTGCCTAGGGAGATGGATGCACATTTACTTCAAACGGCGGATTCGCAGATCTGTTACCTTTCAAGTAGAAAGAGACGTATCTGTTTGACTTTCTTACCAGGGCAAGGCGGTACACATACGTACATACATGTGTACTCTAACTCATATTTCCTTGTTTGAAAAACGGCATGCTACCAGTCGGCGTATTATCTTGTTTACTTTGGCATGGTCCCGATTATAAACAGGAACCACTAAGGACTGGTCGTGACCTTTTAGGACTGGTCCAACGTATTGTCTTTTTTTAAATATGAACTTTTTATGAATCTTTCTAGCGCAACATCAATATTTCTGTCGCCTACCAAGAGCTAATTAGTTGATGGATCGAGATTCATGCGCCGGCTTATTTTAACTGACATTCGAAAGTACCCGCGTTGTTCTATAACAGGAAAGGTAACAGTCGACTTTCTAGAAAGGGAAAGGGTTCTAAAGCTCTTGTCTGAAAAATCCCATATGCGCAAGTCGAAACGCGTTCGGATCGGGCCAGCAGTCGCGCTACGGCTCGGTTTACTAGCGTGTCCATATTGCCAGTACTCTTACCGCTGCTACCGAAGTGAAGCGGACTGATTTTTGGTTGAAACGACTGCCAGTCGTTCAGCTCTTATACGGGCGTGAACGTATATATGTGTATATATATATATATATGTAATGTATATAGCGTGCCTAAAGAGTTGGCGTTTTGTGATGACGGAAAGCTACACTTCGAACCTAGCTCTTTTATCAAACGGGGAGTATATTATGGTGACACTCCGTGAAGCTGAGTAGTTATGTAAATAAACAAAATTGTCGAGCAGCCACTTCATTTATAAAAAATCACTGTAACGGGGCTTGTGGAGCTAAGGTATCATCAGGTCCTTTTTCTTAAGAAACGATAATATAGCACCAATACCCAGTAACAAGTTCTATCATGACACGTTGCAAGCTATTTTGTGGCCCAAAACTGAGACAGTTGGTACGAACAGCTCCTGGTTTCAACAAAATAGGGTAAGACGTCGCATAGCACGTGTGTAGATCTTGTGATTTGATTTCTTCATTTTTTTCGTGTGAGATGATTTTAAAAGGGTCTGTGACACAACGCCGGGTAGACGAACGTAACAATGAAAGCACGCATAGAAGTTTTTTATTCCGGAGCATTATCTGCCGGCAATTTCTTGGGCATTCTACACAGCAATAGAATGAAAAGTCTGTAGCATTAGGATGCAACACTAAGGTGATATTACTCGCTAAAAATATTTTGGTGATATAATTGCGCATGCGATAAACAACGCCTGCAAACATTTAAGTTGTGTTGGATAGTTTAAAAATCATTTTCGTTAATTAATAAGTGTTTCTGAAAGAAATTGAATATCAAACCAGCTAAAAATTGCAACCATTATAAATCTCATCGGCCGAATTCGCCGAATGGTGCTAGACGACCACCAAATTTAGACTATGGGAACAGCAATATTAAGAGAACGTGTTTGTCGTATACTAGCTAAAGATTTAGATGGATGTAGCATTTACCCAGTCAGTGCCAAAAAGAGGTGGAATAAAGACTTGTTGAAACGAGTTTGAGCAAAAAATAAGACTAAGAAGTGGATTAACGTCAAGTTATAGTCGACTCCGGAAACCAAGGCATCGCAAAAGGTAAATCGGCTTCGAAAAAGCTAAGGCTGTTGAAATGAATTATGGGATTGTTTTGTTAACTAGCTTGGAAAAAGGAATGGAGCAGCGGGACACTACGTATCGTTAATTCATTGAAGGTAAAAATAATCGTATTAGATAAAGAAAGTCTTCTTTTACCATGACAACGCGTACTTCAGTGGTCGCGATAGCAAAAATTCATAAATATGGGGTTCGAGTTGACTGACCAAATTTTGGTTTAAGGTTGCTTCAAGGACCGATTTTCATCAAATAAGAAAGTCATCATATTCGTAGACGCATATTTTTCGGATCAGCATGTCACCTACCATTTGAATGGACTAAATGAATGGGAACATCGCTAGAAAGTATGTGTAGACTTACAAGAATATTGTTATTATGAAAAAGCGTAACGGCATTTCGCAGAAAAATTATTTGTTTTTTTTATGGTGTTTTAAGTAGAAACACATTGTTACTTTAAGCGATTCGAGTTCTTGGAAGAAACTTACCTTGTTTACTAATTTCCTTCGCTTTTTGTGGCCTTCGTGGGCCGTTTGGACGGTAGGTATGAATCCGTTAACCTGTGTTGCATTGATCCAGTTCGATAGAGTTACGCTAAAAGTTGCAGGGTAAAAGGCTTTTTGTCAACGGTTTGTCTGACGCTACAGAAAGCCTCACGTAGCTAAATGTTATCTCAGAAAGGGATGACTTTATTTCTGCATGGCCTTTGTAAATTTTTTGTCATTCCCGTACGATGTTCTGTTCCGTCCCACCAAATCCTACAAGCTGTCTATAATAAGGACAACGAGGATCGTGCAAGAGATGGAAAGATATCTCACAGTATTTGCACAAATAGCTTCCAGTGCCTTGAAAGCACTGGAATTTTATTCGTAAAGTTAGGGAATGCATTTTATAGCAGAAATCATTTTAATTTAACTTGGAATAAACTTGCTAGACTCGGTATTGAAGCCATGATCGAAGCGTATAGCAACGTTGTTTAATAAACGTGCGCGCGGGGATGTCTTGATTTACATTGACGTAAAGCAAGTATCAAATTTTCTTTTAGATGTAGTTTATATTAATAGAAGTCAACTATGTTTTTCAATATCCCTTATTCCAATATCGATTGGTACTTAACAGTAGTGCTACCAGTAGACGATTAGTAGAGAAAAAGGAAATATATTAAATGAGACCGGAAACATATTTGGCAACCATGTATTGAGGAGAGCAACAGCTAATACTGAATCTCGAAAAAAAGCAGACTTCATGTCCGCAGGTGTATTCAGATATTGACTACCGGAACATATCTGTTACTCAATGGCGTTACAACACTTAATTATTCATTATCTGTCAGCACTAAGATGACAACAACCTCGTTAATAACTGATCAGATGTTCTATTTTACCATATGTGTAAAATTATATATATTTTTACTATATGCCCGTCGACTTGATATACCTGCATGTATTCATTTCATCAAAGCCTTTGCTTTTCCAGCTATTATAGGATATATATATATGGTTCGATTCATATTTAACCGAGAACGGTCCACTTATTGATTTCGCAACTCAAAACTGCTTATGAGAACTTCCCCTAGTCACACTGAAAAGAGATTACTTTGAGGCAACCTTTGGGCAACCTATTTCATGTAAACTCAAGATTTATAACACATGTTGGTGTAGAGGCTTGGCTTTATCCAGCAATCCCCTGATTACTCAACTGAATGTGCTTACCAATCAAAATCCGATGACAGTTTGGCGCTCGTAAGGCAAGTGCCTGTAGAATAGCTTAAAATATTTGCTAAATATATATACGTATATAATCCAGTAAAACTTCAGCCAATCTGTTAGGTATGAAGAAACGGTCTTTCGTGCTCATACTTGAGCAAAAACGAAATTTTGACAATTTACCTATAAATTGTTAAAACTTTGTACTGTTACTTAACTGATATGCGACTATGTCCGTATATGAATTTCAGCAATTGTTCAGCTAGACGATCAAGGTAATCGAAGTGGAACAGAAAACGGCGGCGCTCGACGTAAGAAATCTCGCCTCGAACGTAGACACACCATAGCAGGAAGTCACTCATATTTCCCTCTAATGGGCTCCGGACCAATGCTCAGCGGAACAATGATGAATCTGGGGGACACCAAAACACACCTTTCAAGACCATCAA
The DNA here is from genome assembly GCF_002532875.2 of Varroa jacobsoni. Taxonomy (NCBI): domain Eukaryota; kingdom Metazoa; phylum Arthropoda; class Arachnida; order Mesostigmata; family Varroidae; genus Varroa; species Varroa jacobsoni. The sequence goes on from NW_019213021.1 coordinate 193,240, forward strand.
GCGAACGAAAGCCTCGGCCTCCACGCCATCGAGCTACCACTTAATACAACGAATTAATTCGGTTTATGTTGTCTCTGTACTTATCCATAATCGAAGAATTCTTTAGAGGACCCTGGAGAACAGGCACTCAAAAACCATGCCTTTTACAAACTTGTTAGCAATATGGTGAATTTGTATTTATTGCGTAAAGTAACCAAAATATTATTAAAAACTGACAAACTGTATAGCTTTCTCAGAATTAAAAAAAGTAATTGAATTTTAGTCAAGGTCAATTATCCTGGTATACAAATACTACTGGGTGGAACCAAATTGAGCTTATTGATTGAGTTACTCTTCTTATCCACAGTCGCCTTAAGCTGAGTCTCAAGAGAAAGTCAAAACAAGAAAGTGCTTAAAATCAAAGGTAAATTCCACAGATCCTGTAAACATAAAGACTAGATAACTGAGTAGCTCCTAACTGTTAGTGATCTTGGTGACTAAAAATTTTTGTTTTAGTTTTTCTGCTTTCGAATTTGGTAAGAAAGCCATTTGCTTAGTATAGACTATAAATGTCGGATGTTTTATAGTTTGCTTACGGCTTCACTCGATTTATTATATGTAGGTGACTTCTGGTTGCTTCTTAAACAACCCATATCGACAGTTCAAGTATTTCTCCTTTCAAAATTTTTTTTCCAAAAATAATGTTTTCTGTTTATAAATTACGAAATTATTTGTAAAATATTAACAGAACCATAATCCCGACTTTGGAGATTGCAAAACTTATCCTACAATAAGCAAAGTTAGATGAACAATAGATGACGCGAACTTTGGCCAACAGCGGCGCGTTTTTTTCTAAGGTTCCATGTGTTTTTCTGATAATTCGAGTCGTTGGCGATCAAATGTGTGCCTTTGCTAACATTCGTTTTTTATTTGAAAGGGCATAAAATTAGAATACGACCATTGTCTACTTTAGCTGCTGTACAGCGCGTTTAAATTTTATAATAAACTGTAGTCATCTACAAAATATGCGATAAAATTTACGCCAACCCGCGAATGGGCTGTTTGGGTTAGCCGGTAGTTTGGGTTTTAGTGATTTCGGGTTAAAGATCTTGAAAACAGAACGGACAGCAAACATAAACGTAATAGTAATCTATTTTTGTTAAACCTTTTCTATGAAAAAAAGGAATGCTTAGTACTTTTTGCGTTCGTTTTTGTGATATAGGCTTGTGGCGTACTCTCAAGTGTTCCAGGACTCTACATATATAAAATTTATTCAAGTCGGTCACCCCAAGATGGAGGCGATGACGAAACAGGGTGAGTCTTACTATAGATGCTCTTTACGCACAAAGCAGGTCCTTTTTTTTGTTTTTTTTTTGACTTGACAATAAATATAGTTGCATGAATGTAATAGGGTACAGTGACATTTTCCGTGTCTCTTTTTAACCAACTTTGAATAGCAATTGAAGACGCAGAGAGATTTGATTGCTGCCGAACTGGGTTCCCTCAAGAGACGATGAAAAGCATATAGCGACTCTTGCTTTGAGAACTTGGATCTCAGAGTAGAAGATGTTTAATAAAAAAAAGCAAATATTTAAAGGTCATATTAGGTTCACAGGATCAATAACGCGCTTTCAAACTTTGAAAATACGCACTACTGATCAGTTATACTTGGCAGGCAAACAGTGTTAACTTTCAACTTTCTAGTTTAGCTTACTTGGGAAGATAATGTGGAACTGAATAAACAAATTTCTAAAATCAAATTTTTTCATCCAAGACGAGTATGTTTTAGGAAATTGTTGTTAAATATGTTTACCTTAGAAAACGATTCTAACATGGATGTTTTATTATCTGTGGTTAAAAGACATTTGAGTGCTAGCACCAGATAGGCTTTAGCAAAGTGAAAAAGGTTATCTCGCACAAATGCCAGACTATGTATAATTTACAGTTTTGTATGTACGGATGTGTCGAAACGCATGTACACACAACAAGTATGTTAATAAACAAAGGCATTAATGCTCACTTCTTGCAAAGCATTACATACTATAGTATGATAGCTATTTTTGATTCTTTGACAGCGTATGTGTAGCTTCGTTTCTAATAATATCTTCAAATGGCAGAACTATTTAGACCATATATGGTTGTCATGTCCATGCAATGTTGCATATCTTTTCCGGCTACAGTGCGGTCGTCTCTTGTCTATTAATAGTTTTAAAACTTCATGTGTTTGTAATGTGCAATATGTTGCCCCAAACCCTCAGAAACCTTAACTTTACCGCTCGCATCTTTCGCTTATCCTTCACTATGCCCCAAGCTTGGCAGCCGATAGAAAATGCTTCGAGAGTTTGTATAGGGTTTTGCATATTTGCTGCTACGATAAAGAGATCTGCACACTTATGTATCTCTTGAATTTCTAGTCTGTGTGAAGCTGTTGTTAAGAGTAACGACAAGTCGCACAATTACTATTTTTGTTTTTAGGGACATTACTCAAAATTTTACTAAAATGTTACTTGGGTCCCTATTGCGAGATACCAGTCAGCCATCATGAGACAGTTGTTTCTAAGCAGCTTACTTTAAAGGTGTTTTTCATTTCCCTTGAATTTTCTTCTGACGTACCTAAGATAAGTCGGGTTCATAAAGTAAATATTCCTGGCCGATGCGTCGCTGTACTTTTAGGACGACGTCAGCGCTGAAAAAGTAGTGTCACTGACGATCTATCTATGAACTCGGATACCTTAACAAATTGTTAAGGTATCCGAGCGACTGAAATTTTTGGACGTATCAGAATCCTACCAATTCAATCAACTATGGGCTTATTAGAAAGCGGTTATCCAAACTTTTTTTTCTTTTGGCGAGGCGTTTTTAACATTGAAACTGCTAATTCTTATATTTGACGTTTCTCTTTTTTGGTTAGTTTCTTTAGCTCATTGATGCCTTCTTATACAAGTAGACAGTCACTGTGGTGACTTACTGTTTAGATAACTACGTAGTTATTTTTAAGGCAAACCACTTTCGTCGTAGCAGGCGACGATTTTAGAATGACCGCCATTGCTAATAGTTACGAGTGCGTAAAATTGAGACAGCGAATGTGGATACAGTCATCATTGCAAGATCAATCGTTCGGGAGATATAAATCGATCTCAATTCTTACAAAATAGCTATGACTGAATCGCTTAGAACTGTTTCGATTACCTAAAACGTTTGGCGCATTGTCCTTTTGGCTGTTGCTGCTGTTTGATCCTATCCTTTTTCTTTTTCAATGATCAGGATCGGTACTTCTGTTGGTCCGGTGGTTCAGTTAGACACCTCTGATCCATATTGGTGTAGGAGTAGGAGTCATTTACAAATTTCGTAATCGTCCCATACCGGTGATCTTCTACGGCTTGTTATTCACACTCTGTTCGCACCTTCGCATTGTTTCAGTTTGGACTTCATGTGAACTAATGCAATTGGTGATGCTTCTGTGAATCAAGATAAAATTTGGAGAACAACATTAATTAGCCCAAAGAAGCAAAAGTGGATATGGCCGTGAAATGCTATAAACTAAGAGACGGAGAGTACTTTGAAGTCACACCAAACAAAGGCTTGTTTTTACTCATCTAGTTCCAAGATTGTAGCAATTTGAAGGTGCAAAAATTAAGCAAATTGGAGTAGGTATGTTTGGCTTCCTTAACTTACGGGTCGGTCCGTAACTCTGTCATCCGCAACGGAATAGAGCAACAAGCGAGCTACAAGTGAACCTGAAGTCACCTCGCGTGCACAATAGAGCTCCCCGTAGGCGTAAAGTATTTTCAGGGATCGTTACTGCTTACCATCGTCGTTACGGAGAATGCCAAAAAAAAACAGCATTAGCAATTCTCGAAACTCTTTGCTCATGCAGTGGATTCCAACGAAAAATGTCATATACTGCATCGAACGATAACTGCATCGGTTTTTTTAGAGAAACCGGGTATATATCTGGTTTCTGCTGCTTCTGCTGCTATGTTTATTTGGTTACGGAGCCCTCTAATTTGCATCAAGCTAAAACTATGCTGTATAAAGTTGTTGCATCCTTAAGCTACATGAACATTCACCATTGCACGGAATGAGTCTTCCCAGCGTATCAAGTCCTTCAGCTGTTCAAATTGTCGTCAAAGACATGTCGCGGGCTACTAGATCTACTAAATTTTCCAAAAAAAAAATCCGAAGGAGTTAGTGAAATAAAATTTTCCTTATTCACCTTTTTTGGTAGTACTAAAACATTTCATATATACAAGCTAATAAGCAAAATCACAGGATCAAGATGAATATCAGATTATTATAGCTGTATACATCATATACGAGTATACTTTTTTTTTACGTATATATACGAGTTTTTAAACGTTGTTAATTTTGTGGATGTATTTAAATTGGTATCAGAGGCCACGAACGGTATGAGATCTATTACACTTCTGCTCATATCTGGAGCATTTACACATATTGTCTAACTTATCGAAGCCCCGTTATTTACAGAATCTACGGTGTAACCCATGCATGACAAAGCGTGTCACGACAGTCGTTTAATTTGTACCTTTTCATTTGCTGTTCATCGCATTTGAATGTAAGGAATTTCTCATTAATATCTGAACTTTTTGAAGATTGATCTTAAACGTCTCTGTTGAGAAGTGGCGATCCAGGTCCTCTTATAGCTATGGCGAGTCAGCTAAGAAATACATGAGACGGTTACGGGTCGCTACGTGTAGTATCAGCGCTCTCTTAAAAAAGTTGTTTAGGGTTTCCCGCTGTGAGATCCTTTCAAATGACACGTACCTGTTACGTTGTAATCGAATCTATTTTGAGGTAAAGCACGCTAATAGCAGCTGTGGGAGATAAACGATGAGATGATTGGCGACCGAAACCACCTTACTGCATCTTTTGGAGACGTGTGCGGTATACTTCTGTTGACGGAAATGAACAACCCTATTTACGAAACCTGATTAACATGAACAAGAGGCAATACAGCTAGATACAAAATGTCAGTGGCCACTGTCCTACCTCGTCTTGTAAACTTCATCACCTCCGTCTTGGCCAAATTCATCGTCAATCCCAACTCTGTGATTCCCGCATGGAGCTTGCTGCATTTGGAACACGTTCAACCCTAAAATCACTACGTGGTGCCCATTTAGCATGACTTCGACTAAGCCCTTTGGTCCTGTTAATTAGTCAAATGGGCCTTTCAACAGATGGAGCAGATGAGGTTAGTTTGTCGACAGTTTTCTGTCGGGCAAAAGTTCGGATACTCTGTTATCGATGGTTGTCCTGTTATTCTGTAGAGCCGCAGTGAGAAAGTTAAGCACGTTAGTAAGGGCTTCCATTTGGACCAACGTGAGCATAATCTTACAGACGCCGAGTCAAAAGCTGCTTTGAAATGCGCGGAAACCGCGTACGTGCATTGCATGATTTAGTCAGTGCTTTTATGACGTCAGCCATGAGACTCCCGCACGCCCTTTCCAAAGCCTTGATTGCTACCGTTGGAATGACATATAAGCTTAAGTAAACATTTAATTTTTTACTTAGCAGGTTGGAGAGCAGATTCTAACACAAAAAAATATTTATATTCCCCGCCCTGGTAATGGCGTAATTAGATTCTTTCCCCTATTGGACCGTTAATAGGGTAATAAATCTCCATTGGGCTGAGTACCACTATAGTGTACCATTTGAGGTTCTCGTTGTAAACCCGGTCACGACTGGCGGCTTTCATATAGTTTTTTACAGACAGGTTTAAACAGAGGTTAGAGGGTTGAGCTTGGGCCGTACCTCAAGCTTTCAATACTTTGTATTGTAAACCTTTTGGTTCTTACCCCTCGCGTTTAAAGGGTTTATTTTTCTCAAAATGTTGAAGGCACTTTTCCGGCCACTTCACGTTTATAATTGTGTGGAAAGCGTTAAAAGCAGATAATTTTGTATTATATTAAGTCTCTTTCTTCACGATTATGTTATTTGCCTTTGTTGTACTTATGACACATGTCACTGAGTAATTCACTGTTTCCAATTCAAGGCATTTATGACAACTAGTTAAGAAACGCCGCCATTGGTCTGTAGGTACTGTTAATGTACTTCTGCTTCACACGTGAGGCTCTCGATATCTATTTTATACACCGCATAAATCGCCGTTGGCATTCTGTTAGAAAAAAATTTTCTCACCAATGGACCTAAGAGCTGTACAATGCTGTCGTCCATCACTAATGCTGTTTTTCGTGATGGGGCGCGCTGGATCGTTTCAAAATCTCCAAAAAATATGAAGCACTTCGCTAACAGCCGTCGTCAGCGGCGTATACGTTTGCCTAGCTTGTAAGTTAAGCACTTGTCCTTCCAGCTGTGAAACTCGCTCGTGACAATATTATATTTCGATTTTTTAGCTATCTCAAGGTGCACCAGGTATTTAAACGATTTAAACGGCATTTAGTACATTTACGGCGGCACGCTGGAACTACTCCCGAAAACGTTATATCATATTGATTCTTCTAGCGCTATTCTTAAGGTAGCAGGTCCAGTAGAAGTTCATTAAAAATAAGTCATTTATTTTGGGCTCCCTGAGGCGTTTCGTTGCTGGTCTTCAAAATCGATAAATGTCCAAGGGCCACCTAGCGTGAAAAAGGGATTTTGGAAATTGTATTATTTAAATTATTATTATATTAAATTAAGAAATTAAAATCTCGGAGCACCGTTTCCACTAAATTATAAAGGCTACTAGGTTGAAATTAGTTTTACGTATGACCACCTGCCCAACTTTGTCGTCAGATACCCCTCTTGTTTATAGATTTTTTTAAGACATTTTGTCCAAGATCTTATATAAGATTTTGGAATATATATATATATATATATATATATATTGTTTACAGAAATTTCTGCAGAGTTTTTGAAGTTCTTTGGAAACCGGTGAATTGATTCTACATAATTACCTCGCAGTGTTTCATTCTCTTGTATATCGTATTATCAGTTGTTAATCAACAAACATCATGTTTAGAAAAGAAGCCTGCTTAAAGTGAATTTTTGAAATATAAAGTAGCTTTAAATCCCCCATACTCTTAATATTTTATAGCTATTTTTTATTTATCCTCAACCAATATAGAAGGGGTTAGTAGGTTTACGGTCATTGCATTCTTTTCTATACTTAATCTTATTTTTAATTTTCTCAACTGTAAAATTTTGTCTTTTCTACCCTGTGTTTAAGTAAACTTAGTGATTTCTAATAACAATAGGAAATTTTAAAAAAGACAACAGTGTTAATTTAGAAATACAGGAGTCGAAACTTTTTACGTAGAATACTATATTCTACGTAAAAAGGGATTGTTATAGATCTACGCGGAACAAAAATAAACGATCCTAAAAGAGAATTGTTGTAGGTACTATTTTTTTGATTGAGTAAAAGGTTCTTATCCGTGCCTTGAACCGTAAACCAACATGGAGGTATATGCGAGGTTACATGGAATATTTCATCCGAGAATGCCAATAGGAAAATACAACTAAAGGAAACTGCCTATCTTCTTCTTTCGGCCAAAATTTACAGATGGTGCACATTGGCGAAGCAGTAAGTGAAATACAAGCTGGTGCGTTAAAACAGGGAAAAATATTTGTTGAAAATATTTGGCGAGCTGGTCATTCGATGCTCCAGGTATTAGACAAAAGCAGTTATTTTTAGATTAAAACACGGCGAACGGTGCATCCTTTTGAAAAGTTGAGCAAATATTGGCGATTATCCGATCCTTCTGCGCTGGACGAGTACTCATCAAAATTAAAAACTTCGAAATCGACAATCTAAGTTATCGCCAATTTTCATGCTCAAGGTTTCTTCATAAAAGTTTACCTTGGAGGCGGGTCCCTATTAGAATTTAGATTTAAAAGACTCGAAAATTAATCGAAACTTTGATATGCAAAGGTTTTCGATGCAGAAAGTTATGGCCGCATTTTTGAGAATTTCGGTTTGGTATCAGTGCAAAATATAATTTTATTTGTATGTAGCGTATTTTGCTGAGAGACTATAGCTATCGATATCGTTTAACATACGGTTACTGTTGAAATGTCACTCACAGACTAAAAAAAAATATTTTAAAGTAGTGATTTAGTTTTCGAATCAAAGCTGTAATCGCATTGAATGGTGCTTTTATTTAATAACATCAATGTTAGAAGTATGCACAAACAGTTTCGTTGAAGAATTTGCTTGTTCCGAAATTACACGTTTAGAAACAAAGCGTAAGAAGTTTAAACCATGTATAGCTCAAGTTTGTTTTCAGAAAATGTCGTCCTGGGATCTACAAAAAGGACTCGTTCATGCTGCCTTCAAAACGTAGTATCATAATTGATGCGTGATATATGTCAATATCTAACATATTACGACGTATAAACGATAAAGACCTAAATTTATTTAATACATTTACGAATACTGCAGATGGCGTTTGTGCAATCAACACACTAATTATTAAAACCTGAATCTGGCCTGAACTACGTTGTGAGAATTGGGCTTGCTGTGTGACTTCACCACGATTGTCGAGAGCTTTGTACACCTATACGCGTTTTATCCCAAAAGCAGTAAAGCTATTTACTCCGAAGGGGTTAAAGAAACTAAATATTTGACCCTAAATCGGGCCTGCAGTCTGCAATAGTGCAAGTCTGCCATTTTTAAAAGTAATGAAAACAATGAATAGCAAACTTGTTTCTTCATATTACATTATTATTTTTTAAATACCTCTGATACTTTAGCTTTTTGGAAAACTGATAGATATATGAAAAATGTAATGCTTATACATTTTTAGAAATGACTGAAATAAAACAAATGTTGTTTAGATTTCCAATTTTTATTTTTAGGTTATAGCTTTTTACGGCTTACTTTTGATAAATTCGCTATTCCGATACCAAATTTTAGTCGCCTTTAATTTACTATCCTATATTTTTAGTATCAAAGCTTGGGATTTGATAGCGAGGATAGGACGATTATGTTACAAGGGCATAATTACCGAATATAGTGATTTATAATTCAATGAAAGCAATGACATCAATCGTGTACAGCAAACAGCTTTCTAACGAAATACGCAAAATTTGGTGATCAGTAAACAACAAATAGAAAGAAAATAAGGAAAACTACGAAAACGTATGCATACTCTTGGTCCATTTAAGGTTTTACCGATGTTTTTTTCTTAGTAAACTCTCGTATTGCTATTTCTCTTCGTGGTCGTCATGAAAGCACTAGATACTTGTTTCGTGTTTAGCTCGTAGTGCGTAGTTTAGTGCTACTATAATTGGTAAAATAATTCTGTCATATACACACTCCACCAAGCTATTATAAAATCTAATTAATCATTACTATAATCATTACCGATACTATAATCATTACAGATAAATTTCAACCACATAAAAACAGATTGTTTTGATAATAAACAAAAAAAACTGAACCCTGTCTTAGCCGTAGTACTAGTTGCTCCACGTTTCCTTCATATCGTAAAACGTTTTATTAGCGGGATGGCCTAACACGTGTCGACAAAACGTACCAATTCATCTAGCTATTTTCATAGATAAGAGGTATGTAAATAATCCACATACACAGATTAAAGCATTTTGAATCATTACTGGCATGAAATAAGGCCTGAGATAGGAGCAAAAACATTCTTTTTTAATCTGGTATTCTTTATTCGGATCTTGTGTTTTCCGCTGCTTCAGTGTGTCGATTAAAATGCAGCTATCAGACTTCACAACACCAACAAATCTTTTTCAGTTTAACACCGTATATGTATGATCACGGAAAACTTGAGCCTGAAATTTTATAGAAAAGATTTTTTAAAGAAAAAAAAATGTACAATGAAGTCCCTTCTGTCGATGAAGCAATATTGGTTATAAATATCCACATAAGAACGTAGCTGAGATCCAACAGGCAGTTTTTAAACGTATTCTATTGAGTGATTCCGAAAAAGTTACGTTTACGGATGAGATACTATACTGAGACGGATATTACTTGTCTACCCTTTGTAATACCGTTGGTTATAAACCAAAGCCAATATTTTTTCTTGAAGTCAGATAGAAATCTTAGGGATCATATACTATTACACCGCAATTTTTATATAATATATAATTAATCAGTATGCTTGGAGAGTACCAAAGATGATTCATGTTATATCTAAAAATGTATACACACCGGCCTGGCCCTTCTACGTTCCCCACACGTACTTATGTTTCTTTTTTAGAAAAATATATTTATATATAAAGATAGATCGGATCTGTGGGTCCTGTTCATATGTCTTGATTTCCTCTTTCTATCCAGAATAACTACCTACAACATAGACATGCAATGCTAAATGAAAGCATTTTTGTATAATAATCGCCCGTTATCATATATATAGAGTATCTCTAATTTTGCTGAGCTCAAGCATGACGCAAAATTTTAGGTAGTTCGAACAGAATCGCCATAGTCGTCCATCTTAGTTACATCCAGTTACATCCATTCTTATGCAAGCAAGGCCTCAAAAATGTTTTTCGTTCAGTAGGTTGAAACGTCATGCAAAATGCATAATATGCTTATTAATGTTGTACAGTGTTACAGCTGACAACTTTGTGGATACAAAGGCGGGCAGTATTTAATTACAATTGCACAAACTGTTTATTTTATTGCCATGCGTTATAATTGCGATTGGTTTTTGCAATTTTCTAATTATTAATAACTCATACTATAACACTACAGGGAACTTTGTTGGAGTTCGAATTTGTATTGATTTGTTACCAAATTACATCTAAACAAGCACATTTTTTTTACATGTGCGAACTGACAATACTTACGGTTATCTTTATTCGACTAACATCCGTTCACTTCGATTTTCTTCGAATTTTTCAAATATTCTCATCTCTAAAACGGCCGCTGATCTTCGCATTAAGTTTGGGATCATAAAAACTGGGCTATTCGAGTTCTGTATTGAGAATTTTCTGATACGCTTTGAAGAAGAAGAAGAAGAAGACAATTTTTTTTTTTAGAAGCCGCATAAAACTTGGTATGTAAAAAAACATATGTAAAGTGTTTAATTTCAGTACTATTCGCTATGCTTAAAGGCTTTTGACAATAGATGACTTCCTTGTATATACCAAAGATGAACCCCCAGCCGATGTGATCAATTTGAGGTTTGTTGTTGAAAAGAACTGCTTTTCTTTTAGCACCAAGAATAGCGGACGGAAAATTAACACAGATCATTATATAGCATTACTTTGCACTACAATATGTACCATTATAATTCAAGTCTCTATGTCACTACCGTCGTAAGTTACTAAAAATTGAAAGCTCGCAAATATTCGATAATATTCCATGCAGGGCTATTGAAGAGCCACATACACCACAAATATTCGAGACCCAAAACGTAGTTTCATTTAAATGGAGACACGAACCTTCTGGGATAGAAGTAAATGAGAACTGATAGTCAGATAGTTGACGTTTAGCTATTTCTCAAGCTGACGACGAAATTCACTAACTATACCCAAAAACTTTGTTAAGCATAATGAAAATACACTTTATTTTTAAGTCAAGTTAGTCATATGGATAGGTAAGTTTACTTCGGCAATACAGCGATTTTGCAATATCAACAAAATGGCAGAACTTCCAAACTATTTAGTTTTTAATCTTCGAAAAAAAAAAAATCTAATTCTTCAAAAACCGCATGGAAACTGGCAACTATGTAGGCTGTTGATATCAAATAAACTTTGAGGTCTTGATAGGGGCTTATTCAGGATGAAAATATTAGATAATAGCTGATTTTCGCACGGATTTTGATTACGACGCACGAGCTTGATATTGTGTTCTAGCAAGATCGGGTTTTCGTTTAGTAGCAGATAAACGCATGCCTACTACCGCCCGCCAAAATGCGCTCAAACTTGAACGCGCCACGCTGTGTATAAACCATTTTTTAATAATAAAAAGAATTTTCACAATTCACGATCAATTAAAGCATTGTAAAAAGTCATCCTTAATTAGGTAGCGATACAGTAGTATACAGATATTCAATTGCCAATTGTATTGTAAGTTCAATGAATATGACTTAGTTGAATAACTGTGAAATGTGAACGTACAATATATTGGATCAAATCAACAAGACAGTATCGGATCATTCGCAGCATCCATAAAGCAATTTTTTAGATCATGTCTACGTTACCTTAGAGGGCAGCAGAAATTTTTTTCGTCCGCAGTAGTGTAGGATAGATTAGACCTATACCACTATTGACTGCACAAGCACTTTAGTCAGTTATTTTTAACGCCAGGTTTAGTAATCTTCTCGTACTTGTACTTTCTTTAGTTTAAGAAGGGAAAATAAGTCCTATATAAGGATTCCAGCCGAAATTCCTTAATCATAAGCCAGCCGAACAGTAAGATTTGACGTAATAATCACCTTTCTTGATGATTACCTTCAGACTTATTCACATCATTTTCATAGTTATGATTTGTGTACTTTTGCTACTTCCGGTAGCAGTTTTATCCACCGGAACATATATTTCTATCGCTGTGGGGTTACACGTAGCTGCTTTAACGAATATACTTTTGATTTATCAGGTATTACGCATAATGGCCAGACTGACAATTCTTTAACCATTCGTAAAAATTAACGTCTTCTGTACATTAGAAAGCGAGTTTTTTTTTTAAGGCAAACTGTGTAATGTAAAATTTCCGCTAGAGAGAATTGATAACGGGTGCGTCCATAAAATCGAATGCTCAATTTGAGTCTAAATGCATGTAATAGGAAGAACGAAGGTAATCAGCGCAGTCAATTCTAACCTAAGAGATCAAATACTGTTTCAATTTCCACTACATTGTGCTATTGTCGTTGGTAGTCGTAAGGCAAACATTGAATCGCTCGAGATAGCGGGTTTTGGAAAGCCGTGAACATGGACTTCGCCTGAAGTGACTGATACGTAACTTAAGTGACAGGCAATTACGCTTGCTCGTAGTATTACATTTTCTATGAACAAATAAGTGTAACAAGAATACTTTTAGATACTTTAGATACTGTTAACAGGACGTCGGATATTGCTGAGTACTTGTAACAGTCGGCAAGGTCAGTTGGCTTTTCGTGTACCTGCGCTTAATCAAAATCATCATCCAAGCATAATTATATTCCTTTGGTCAAGAGGGTTGCAATACCACAAACTTTGAGCAGAAGTCTCTCGGTTCGCAGATCCTGGCAGTAGGTCAGGAAGTAAAAAACGACCTAAACCATGACTTTGATACCACAGATCTGCGAGATGTTGTAATCCATACAAGCTTGGTATAGCTGAACTTGGTTAATATAGTCGTCGTGTTTTTCAGTTGCCTCCTTTTGACATGCGTCGTGCTTCAGCAGAACAGCCTCCTCAACTTCACTATCGAGTTTTTTGTTCTTGATTTCGTTCCGAGCACGATCGAACTTGTACACACCCTCGTCGTCGAACCATCCTTCAGCCTAATGATAGGAATTAACAATTTTTGTTAATAAAAGCTTGTAAAAATTCAAAATTCTCTTTAGTAAGAGAAGGATAGCAATTCAGACATTGTACTGACCGTTTATATTGACTATAGATATTATCATTGGGATTTCAGCACACACAAAGCTAATTTCTTTTGACATCCAGTTGTCGTTATTAAGCTAAGACTAATCTTTAGATTGGTCTTAGCCTAATAACAAAATTATCTATGCAATGACCGCGTTCAGTGACTGCCAACGGAATGTTTGTCTAGAAAGACAATGTAGTAAAACGAAAATATTTCTTAGTGTTGGGAACAACAGGATTTATAAGACAGATATGAAAAGGCCTGCTTTCCGTCCAAGAGAGAGGCTATACCTATTTAGGCTAGATAACTTTGCAAAAAATTTGATTTCATGCATTTTGACCTTTACGCTTCGCTTTCGAGTCATGCTACCCCAAAAGGCAAGTATCAATGAAAATGGATTTATCTCAGGTTAAATGCTGCATACATTTTTTTGAACAGAGGCGAAGCACTCGAATAAAATAGAACTTTTTTTTTTAAAGAAATTCGAAGTTCGTTCTTACACGTAACGCCTAATTTTAAAATGATAATAGATTTTTATCGAACATTTTGAAACTAGTGTCTGTTTGCTATACTTCTGTTCAGTAAAGGCGTTTATTAAGAACGTTGATTACAAATGTAAGGTTTCTCCCGATATCCCTGTGGATCAATGTTTGCCGGATCGACTCTTTTGATTATCAGAAATAATTAGAGGAAAGAAATACTAAAATCCTAAATAGGTTAAAAAAACTACTGGATGCTACACGTTTCCCTACGAACGTATTTCTCTAATTTTACCCTAAGAGTCACCCTACAGAATCTTTGTTACCTTGCAGAATTTTTGAGCTTCTTCCTTTTATTTAGAGAACATTACGTAAATTACGACATAAGTTTTTACCTTGTTTTGTTTTTTGTAGAGTTTTTATAAACATTATTCCTTCAACCTCCTAATGCTCTAGATAGAATATCTATCGGAGCACATTATGTACGAGAAAATTTTGTGAAAAACCTTAAAAAAAAACTGTAGTTCTAGATTAACCTGTTTCCTTTTCAAAAGAAAAAACAAAAATAGAATTCCTTGGAAAACTTGCTATTTCTCTTATCGTGTGGAGCAACAAAATTTTATTTGACTGCTATCCTCATTCGCCTAACACTTGAGACCAAGGATACTGTAGTGTAACATTTTTATTTTAGCTAATTTTATTTAAAATTATGAAAACTTTTAAACATGACGAAAGTATAGATGCTATAATTCATATTGACCTAAGACCTCTTACGTTTATGGAACGTTAATTATCAGTAATAAGATAGCACAACAAAGAGTGTTCATGAGCACTTAGCATACCTTAAGTGCACAAGTTGTAACCGATTCACGGTGCTTGTCAATCTCCTGTTGTGTCGCCTTTTCGGGATCCGGAAGAGGAAGCGATTGCAAACACTTATCCACTACTGCAGCTTTGCTAGTCTGTGGTATAGAAACAAACACACAACGTTTATACAAGCACTTACAACAAATATTTGTTCAAATACGTAAAAGACACGTAGAATATATATTTTATTTACGGTATACGTGCGCTAAAGAAGCTCTTAGCGGAACTTGTGAAAGAGCATCTGTTATTAAGATCATCGCTGGTGGGTTAATCAACCTCATTACAGCATATCAGATACCCTGAACCTAAGCCGTAGTTGTTTTTCAGGCGCTTAACATGTTTTTTGCCCACAGTAGCATCCAATAAAATAATTTTGCTCTTATTCGAAGACCACTAAAAAAAAAACATTTCGAGAACACAGCAAATATACGTCGTCATTTTTATACGCCCACAGAGTCAAATATATCCTAAATAGTATTGCTGGCGTGAAAGGTGCACCACGAAAAGTTAGCATGTTTTATTCAACTCAATTCAGTCGTCTCAATAAGTTGTAAACGTTCATTATATTTTCAACACAGTGTACTTCATTCATATAACTCTAACAGAGTCATATTTTTACAAACGTAACAACAAACTTCGAAAGATAACCTTTCACCAAACCATTTCAAAGCAAAAAAAAACGAACGCCAGCTAATTTAGTTGTATTTTTCTTACGTTACATTGGGTACGAGTATAATTGCATTCAATTACCCACTATACATTAGACACCAAACCAGTTATTAGCCAACTAAGAAAGACCATTTAACACATGAGACGTACGACTGCCGGTCATAATTACACAACTCCGAAGCATGTTAGATGCCACAGGCGTCTCAAATGATTGCACAGATGTGTCGAAACCCACCTATTATATATAATTTCACTATTAGTTCATAAAGAAAAAACTAGTGCTCTATAAAGTTTTTCCTAAAAGTATTTTTTGTAAGCACGAAGGCTTAGCGTTTATTATATTTCTAATTAATTCTATTAATTTCTATATTAGTAAAAATATCTGTTCCTAGTATCCATATAGTCTTTCCGCCACGTATCAAGCACCGGGCAATTCAAGCCTGATAGACCTGGCAGATTTAAATCAATATATGGGTAATTATCATTAGCTTTTTTCCGACAAATATACCAAGGATACCTGCTTCATCCTATCATCTACATTATCAATCAATAGACATAATACTCAAAATGGGCCATCTTGTGCTACACAAGATCTTCCAGTCCAACTTAAGCATAATTTTTTGCATTTTCTCTCCCGTGCATATATTTTGTTGTTCTAATTATTTGTATTTAGAGCAAGCTGAGAAATCTTCTTTCACATTCCTTATTCACCATACCTGGTCCGTTAATCTTAATAAGTTACATTATTTGCTTAAGTCTATTAGCGGCTAGACAAAGGCGTCAGCACGAACGTTATAATGGTACAAGATATTTAGTAGAAAATAGTGAAACCATTAATGCCTCCCAGAAATACCGTCCTTCGGTCGAATACGCAAATCATCTATTCGATCAGCATATTCTTTAAGAAATTCCCGCAATTTCCCATTGGAAGCGTAGATATTCGCGTATCAAAGTTGAAAAAAAAAAAGTAAAATTCTCGTCCATACCCATATTTGTTTACCGTATCTGATGCCACTATAAAATTGTCAAACCTACCCGTTCGCTCTCTGAGGGTTTCAGCTGCTCGCACTTGCCCCATTCAATCACCTGTAACAAGGCAGATATATGGAATAGACGAATCAGTGAAAATATTTATACAATGTCTCAGCCAGCGTTCAGGTATATTTAATTAAGGTAATTTGCTTGGCTAACGTAAAACTCACATTTAGCTTAGAAGATTGCTTATATACATATAGAGAATTTTTATGTTACTTAAACAAACGATTTCATTTAAACATACAAAGCACAAGAAAGCCCGCAATGGTTTACCTTAGACATATATATTTATATCAACCCATTGCGTTGTCCGGGGGATTAGTGCGGTGGCGTCAGCGCTGGCGTTGAAATAACGGTGTATTATCTTATCACATGCGTTACTAGCAAGCAATACACCTTCGTGATCAAACTGTGAAAGTTAACTAACTAAGCGATTAGTTCGTCCATAGGCAGCGGAATTTGTGTTGAAATTTTATTGCGAAAGCCTCTAGCAGATGCTCTTTAAAGACGCTCAAGGCAAACCAAAGAGATTAGAGCGAATTCCCAACTAGTGATGTTTGCCCTATGGCATGTAAGTTAGCGATTAGATTTGTTCCTGACAAGGTATAAAATCACATTCAGATATTTTTATTAGTTGCCACCCGCAAAATTGGTCAAACTGCGTTTGTATTATTTCGGAATTTTAACAACAACATAATTTCCTTTTTTCAAAAAAGTACTTATATAAAGTACCCTTGTATCGAAACCGTTCGTAACAAAGCTAAAACTGACGTGCGATTTAATCTTTCACCTGAACGTTTCCGCTGCTGTGTGTGCCCACAGTTTGGTTGATTATTCAACTTTTTTTTTTACTTGATTTTTACAATTCAAAACAAACTTTCACACCTTTATTGTGGCCCTGGCTTCAAAAATTGTAATCTTATCCTCATATTGTTGTTTATTTATACATTGAAGAATAGACCGCTTCGAAGGTAAGAGCCCGTAGAGGGAAATGAACACTGTCCAAGATGAACGTTTAGGAACAGTATCTCGGACATGATGAGCAGATAATCAGATGTCGCCTTATGTCTATGATATAATAGAACAAGTCGCAGATGCTGGAAGCATCTGGCAATCCATCTTCGCCCAGCTTAGAAAAAACACTGGACAAACACGAAATAAATGGCAAAATGAGTAGAATTTTTATTTTTCCTATGGAGGCGTATGCGAGTCTGTGCACGTTAATGTTGGTTAAATACTTTTCATCAACCAACGGCACGCCAAGCGGCATTCCGTAGGTCGGTTAGGCGACGTCCCGCCTGACTATGCATCTAAAGTAAATTCGGGTGCACTGATACAAATGCATAATACCATTCTGACGCAAATCTCTAGATTTTGCTTTATCGTTCTCTGTTACTCTCTGCCGCTGCCCAAGCTAGCTGTTACTAAATAAAATTGATACTACTGTTGCAATATATATGGGATAGCGACCGCATATATATGTGGTCGCTATCCTTTGAAGCGCGACTTTACTGCTGTCGGCAGCATTATACTGCTTTTATTAGCTTCATCATCATTAGCATCATCATCATCTGCTACAGCAGCGACAACGATACTAACAGTGGTGGCGTTTTGTTGCAAATAGAAGCGATGCTTTCTGCTTGTTTGGGCACTATTATTACTACTACGACTTCTACTACGATAATACCTCACATTAGTTTACGCCGCTAATGCTACCGCTCTGGCGCTACTATCGCCGTTCTTGTTGTTGTTATTGTTGCTGATGCAGTTCGGTTCGCATCCAAGGTCGTCCAGGGGTTCCAAGATAAGTCAACCAAATGTGTTGTTAATGTCAATGATATGATTCGATTGTAGGGAGTACGTTGCGGAAGGGGCGTTTTTAATAATGAGAAACAGAATCTATGCGAAAGCAGCACTTATCTCCGACCACATCTGCAGCTTATAATTCTGTTTTTTTTTCAGCCTGACTACTTTTGCTCGAGCGACGGAGGTCGAGCGGCCGGACGATTCAACTAGCCGTGATGGTTAGAGATTTGAGTAAACTGAGACTTCTATAGCCTGCTGCTTTAAGTTGGCTTCAAGCTGAGTTATAAAATACCTACAGCCATTTTACGTTATTTTATACAGGTTACATCTTCTGTCTGCTGTTTACCTAGGACGCCTTTATGAAGGCCTTCAAGGAGATACAGGAATATGCGTGGATAGTTGAAACGTTGAGATGGGATATACACATACTTTGAGAGCTAGTAGTGGATCTTTTGAGAGTTAAATTCATGTTCTTTTTGAGGCGCTTCTACTTGAATATTGTAGTTTTTATCTCACTAGTAACCGCTGGCTATCTGATACATTGAAGCAACGTTTAACGGCAGTACTGCGCGTAGAGATCAACATATTTATTTGACCATCTCGTAATTTCTCTCTCAGCAGGGCACACTGGATCTCTATTTATATGTAGTACACGCCATAGTACTGTAGCGTGCAACAAATGTTATAATGCAATACGTACTCTCTAGATTAAAAAGCTAGAAATATACCAATATGCATACAAACAGTCAGCCAAAAGATTCGATGATAGGACGCTTCTAACGCATCTATTTGGAACAGTATTCACCCTATCACAAATTATACAATGCGACTATTTCTCATATAACATATATGTTATATATATATATATATATATAAAAGCACAAATACAACATTTTGCAATGAACATAGATTCAGCAAGAATCAATAGCATTTAACTTTGCTTCTTTCTTTTAAGGCATTCAAATTTCAGAAAAGTACCCTTGCGCAAACAGAACTTGAATAAACAGAACTTAGGAAATGATTCAAACCGATGGTGCCTGGACTCGGCATCTGAACCGAGTTACAAAATGAAGAAGCGCTACACTTCATCATACGATATTACTTCACTATAAATGCTGGATGTGCTATGAGGAGCTGCAAGCCAAAGAAACAATACAGAGCCAGGAAGACACACGCCTACGCATTGTTCAAATTGCCTCGCATTATTTGAGTATCTTTGTTCATTTACGAGAGAGCAGAAATCATGCGGATATCTTACAGCAAATATCACAATTGGGCAGTCAAAGTATTGTTATTAAGCAGGTTAAGCTGAAGAAGAGGAGAAAAAAATTCTTTATGGATGCTACTGGACGTAGGCGTGTTTTACATGGACGATGGATGGAAAAGTAAATACTTACGGGGACCTTGGCTGGTGTGGCGGAAGCAGGTGCCTGAGGGGCGGCCTTAGCCATGCCTACCAATGCGATGATCACGAAAACCTTCATGCTGGTAATTTTGATATTGCAAGCCCTAATACACCGAAATGACTATTTTATGTCCTAAACTTCTTACTCCAGAAAGTAATGAAAGCCACAATCAAGGAGGCGCTGGCGCTTCTGCTGAAGAGTGTCGCTTTGGTCGTGCGTTTATATTACGGCAGAAGCATACAGTGGTGGGTCGATTGCGGCGGAAGGGGAGAGGGCATGCTGTTGCCTCCACTCCATAAACAGGCAGTGCTTTTGGTACTGCTGTGTTGTATTGGTCGCTTGCCAGCATTCAGGATTCACTGACACTATTATTCATATTATAACTGTGGCACTATCATGCCGCGGCGCGCACACAAGGAATACCGACATTACTCGCAGTGATGACGACCGCAGTGCTGCTGCGTTGCTATCGTCTACTCGTGCCTCGCTGCTGCTGCTACCAAAACCCCAGCACCACCAGCATTACGAGCACAGTTGGCACCCCGCTGGTAAGAGGTGATGTCATCTACGCCCATGCATCCATATGGCACCATCAGCACTGAGACTAAAGGGGACGAAACGTGAGCAAACGAAAACTGTTGACTGCAACAGATAACAGCAATAGCTGGTAGCGGTAATCCCGTCAGTAAAGCACCCATTTGTAGACCATGTCTTGGTTCCAGGCTAGTGCCACTGATATCAGAGATGATTGCAAACGTCCCAACAAGCAACATTAGCCATAGCAACAATAAGCAACATTCACAGCATCAAGTATTGCACTATATAACTAGTTAATCATCAGCATCCCAACCCCAATCATAATATTGCCATTTGCTCACCGTCAACGTCATCATGTCCCTTCCCCTTCTACCATTATAGTAGGGCTAAATAGTATAATAACGCATCATCATCACATGTCGGTCCGGCAAAAACGTTAGCAACAACAATCTTCAAATGAACAGCTTAATCCGCTTTTAATAGTCGAATAACTACCACTGTTAAAGCATGTGCAAAAATTACTCAAAACATAGATTGATAAAAAGAACTTCTACTCTTCTACGATGCAAAACATATATTTGTCAAACTGAAACATGCTGCCTTGTAAGTCGCATTTCTTTTCCGTAGTACTTACAGAAAATATTGTTAAGACTGAATGCAAGAAATGTGCCTTCTTTATGACCGAATTGATCGTCGTTGGTTGTACGGCTAGCAAGATTATACTTTCCATTCTTTCAGCGCTACTGAACCATGTATCGCTTTCATTGAAGTGCAGACAAAGACACTAGAATATATTTGTTGATCCTTTATTGCTCCAAAACCCAATGTGACACCCCGGTTTTAATTTGATTATATCATTGATATTTCGTCAAAAGTGACCTGGTAAATCAATTTCCAAGCTTCATATTATTAGAGATCAAGAACGTATTATTTATACAGGTACTAGCAAAAGTGGTGATTTCCTTTTTTTGAAGCATAAAAACGTCTTCTAATTGCAAGTCAGTGTCTTTCACTTTCTGTTCTATAGTATGATGCGAAGTCAAATGCATACGTAATAGGCATGTAGTAAACCTAACGCTTCCAAAATGCGTTGATAACCAGTTTTTTATTTTTTCTGCTCAATTTCTCCGGCCTATCGCCAGCATAATGGATAAACGGAAATGTTTGGAGAGATTAAATGAGAAAATGTAAGCGATAGCGCCACATCCGGGCCATCCCATAACCTGGTCATTGGTTTATCATCGCTTTTACCTTATGTTTTAGTAGCCTGTTCA
Source organism: Varroa jacobsoni (assembly GCF_002532875.2). Lineage (NCBI taxonomy): Eukaryota > Metazoa > Arthropoda > Arachnida > Mesostigmata > Varroidae > Varroa > Varroa jacobsoni. The sequence goes on from NW_019213021.1 coordinate 214,799, forward strand.
GTAATAACTTCGATCTGAATTTTTACTAAGAATGGTATCATACCGGTCTACATTGGGCATTACTTGCCCGGTGCATGTCGCTATTAATATTCTCTGCGGATATGGTAAATTACGTTTCCTCTATTGTAACATTTCTGGCGCTAGCAACTTTTCTTTTAGTACAGACCGTGTTTGAAAAATTTATGCTGCAATCGCCACCTTTTAAGGATATAGCTTTTAAGGATAGACTAAACAATGGTTTTACCCTTAAACAAGAAATGCGAGACTTCATTATTTATGAAGTGGTATGCCAACAATAGCCTGTTTCAAATTGTATCTGGGAATACGTATGTTTCTACCCTCAACTAATTTTCTGTAGCCAATCTACACATAATTAACGATCTAGGGTAAGCAGCGTATCTAACATATTGAAAGGTGAATAAAATTCACCTTTTTCGACTAGTTTTTAATAATTTACAACGGGCGTTTTAAGTCACTCAGTATATAGCGTGACAAAGTAAGCTTTGAAAAGTTTACCCTTTTTGAAAAGGTTTCTCCACAAAACTTAATTTTTTTATTCTCAATAATAATATGGACCAATGTGATTCTTTGCCATTTGGACAATGACCTATTTTTCCCGCTGTTAGAGAAGTGTGGGGTGCTAGTTTTGCTCTATTTATTAATCAATTTATGGACAGCATAAAGATCAACTGCAATTCTGACAAGCTGAAAAAAAATAGGTGGTCTTTGCTTGTAAGTTTTGTTACCAACTTTCGTCTTGTAGCAGGTTTTAGCTTCATAAAAGTTAAACAAGCCATGTCATAAATGTTCAGGCGATAAAATAGCAAGTGGAGTTACCTCTATAATCTTGTGGCGTATAAGATGGTAGGAGTGAAGGATAAGGTTTGGAAAAGCAAAAAAACTTAAAATCAAAATAATCTAGCGACCTTCGATATGAAAACCTTTCTGAACGAATCAAAGTTATGCACTCATAAGTTGCTGAGATTAAGACTTCTCTAACTGTAAATTGTCTTTAATATCTCCAAAGGGGATCTCGATGTCACAGGAGGATTTAACTAATTTTCTCTGTTAAGGAGTTGGCGAAGCCTTGAAAAAATCTATAGGAGCAATGGTGTTTAGTGAATGATAAGAGCCTTTAACTGTAATTCTTACACTTTTTTTCCGGCGTGGTTCTTATAGTATGAGGTCAAGCTTTGTCGTCCAATAGGACTGGTTTTCCTGTGTTTAGCGACCTTGGTCTGCTTGGACATCTGCTTATCATCCCTTCTAATTATTGAGGATACGCTTCGGCCGTAAGTACGAACTGTAGTGGATGACACCTGCATTAATCTTTTGTAGCTCTACGTCTGTTTTAAGGTGATGTCTGACCAGTTCCGTTGCGTCCACCACTGACGTGATCGTTTGCCGGATCCATTTTTCATCACAAAACACAATTCGGTGTCAGAGTGGGTCACTGCTGTAGCGTAAAAGCAACGAGAACTAAGCCTTTCTCCACCTCTGTCTTCGATCCTCTCTCAAATTATGCTGCACCCATTTGATCAATTCTTTTACCTTATTAACTTGACCAAGGTGAACAGGTATGGTATTCTCAAATACATCAAATCTAAATACTGTACACTAAGTTGTACAATGGGTTGACTTCTCTTGCGGGGCTCTCAGCTCTTGGTTATTAAACCTCGCAGAAGTTTACCAAAAGGTTGGAACCAAAGGGTTGGAAATGTCTTTCTAAGCCAATGGCTTACGATGTTTCTTGTTTGTGAAACCTTTACCGTGACCAAAAGTTATTCGGCGAGTCATCTCAGCTGTTCTATTTCTAAGATGGAGCTCGTATTCGTAAATTACTCGACCTTTCTAATTTTTGTGGCTGACTACAACTCGACTACTATAAACCTGGGTGACGGTATCCTAGTAAACGGTCTCAGATTTTAAAGAATGCAACTGTATCTTAAATACAAAAAAATGCCGTGAAATCTCGCCTCGGTATAAAAAAGGTCATGCTTGTCACATGTCATACCGAACGACTTAATATTACAATAATAATCACGTTCTTATAGTTATCAGGATTGTGTATAGTTCGTGATACTATGTTAAAAAATGTTTTAAAAACATTCTCACAATATCGCGAAGATTTCTTGGTTCATGTACCTGCGGGCATGTTATCATACGCAAAGTTGTTTACAGCTTCGAAGTACGCGATACAGATTCGGTATGTGGAAGCCTGATTTAATACATAGCATATAATGAACGCTATGTATAGAAATTCGACGTGACGGCTCAAATGATCTACTTCCTTCTGCATATCATCCCTCATTGTTTCGATGTTGTGGTGATAACTTTCGATTTCCATGAATTAGTGTATCTAGCTGTAAAGATTTTGCGTGGCACGGTAGTAAAGCGCGGAAGGTTAAAGTGTATTCTTTCTAGTCTTTAGCTAGAAGCGATGTAGCCTATTCGGTGTTGAACGGTGCAATCCTAAGGCACATTTTAAGAACGGCGCCTTCCGCTCATTTTGCTTCTCATAATTCTCTCTGGATATATTCAGCCATATCACGTCAATGCTAAATATTGCTACAGGATTAGCTTTGAGACGGAAGAAACGTAGGGCCATTGAGGTAGACAGACGCTGCGAATTCTTTATAGTAGCTGCTCTATCTAATGCCTTTCTGTATCTTTCGTGTGCGATGTCAAGCTACAAACGTTGTACAATCCCAGGTAAGAAAACTTATTGTCGTAAATTAAATAAGTACCTCATCTTGCCTTTTTGTCTGAGCTTCATTATATCCGTCTTTGCGAGATTCATCGTTAAATGAACTCGGTGACGGCAGTAGGTGATTTAGCAAGGAATAGCTATATCTGGAATTTGCTACATCGATGACTTCCCTGCTTGCGAATAGGGGCGCCTCAACTAAGTTTCTAAGCTCTAGAATCTACAGGCAGATTCCTCGACAGCGAAGAGAAAAGAAAAGAATTTAGATTGTCTTCTTTTTTCGGTGCAGTGCTTTGGCAAAACGATAGCAGCTCAGAGACTCTGTTGAGGATCGTATTCCCATTTTTTTTGAAGTAACGCAGCGATAAATGAAGTCGTTTATGATGACTCTTACTTCTATAAAGCGTATTACTACTGCATTCATAGTAACGGAGTCGAACGATGCTTTGAAACCAAAAATGTATTTGACTTGAATCTTTGCGGAACTTCATCAACTGCTTAATATTGCTGTCAGTGGTATTTTATGTACCGTTGCCGTTAAACGCCCGTTTCCAAATCACGTTACTACATGGGAATTGCACTGAAATAGGTTATGAAATTTTGTACGGATTGCTAATAATACAGCTAACTGTTTGAAGTGAAGGTTTGCGAAACTTGCTTTCCTATAATGTGCGACAGCGTCTGCCCTTGCCTGCATGGCGTAGCTTGTACTTTTTTTTACTCGTGATGACATAAGGATGTTGTTTAGCATTCTTGCCACTATTGGTATGAATTATACTTGATTTTGGTTATGTCTACTGTTAAGTGGTTAGCCCCACTCGCTTTTTCATGTGATGTTTTTTTAGCGTCATATTTATCTTCAAAGTATTTTAGAATTACACTGTTGGTAAAATACGCGTACAATCAAGTATGGTTATTACGCTTTTAGTGGGTTTTTCTTCTTGCTTATCCGAATGACTTGTCGTATTACCCATTCGAAACGTTGAACGAAAGCCAAACGCAAGACCTCAGATTAAGGTTTCTTGCCACGTGGAAGTACCTAGGGTTTCTTTTTGTTAATGCTAACTCTCGCCGGTAGCACCTGCATTGCCCATTACGCGAATTTTTTTTTGCAGCTTTTCAGATCATTACCGTAGGTTTGTGTATCCGTTGTCCTTTAAGCCCGTCCCATTTAAGATAATTCTGTGATAAACCATATTTTATGTACTCTTTCAAGGTCAAACAAAGTGTCTACATATAACTTTCGCATTTACTTTATGTGTACAAGCTTTTATTGTAAAATACTTTCAAGCTTATTAGTCAGTGTTGAATGGCTTAGATCAGGACTATACATTTGGAACTGTGTTTGATATTGGCACCTTAGGGCAGAAGTACGCTACAACCATGATATTTTCTGCTTCTGTTAATATGGACAAACCGCATTTGTTCCTTGTAACCGTTTTTTTTTTATGAGGCAGTGTCTTTCAATAAACACCATTATTAGACGATGTTACCTGGTCGCATCAAAGGAAAACAAAATATAAAGTAGCTTGCGACATGTATAGTTGTAATCTGCAGGCTAATCAATAACGTAGATAAGTACAATATTTGTGAGCAGCCTCCAGCCAGAAATAAGCTTAACCTCTCATAAAGATCATTACCTGTTTTTCATGTAAAAAAAATGTTATGTATATAGTAAACACATGTAATTTCACTCGTGCATTTTTCGGTCTCGACGTAGCCTTTAGTGGCCGTAGATAAACATATACACTGCGTTCGACGAAATTAAAGCATACATAAGCACATTTAATCGAGTCATAATAGCAACCACTCAGCGCTACTTATAGACAATTTATGGCCAGCTACATGACCGTAAATAGTTAGAGTCGTGGCTTCCATATTGTGAGATAAAAGAGGATTTGTAGTAGAGCAGCTGTTGACTATCAACTACACTTTCTTCAACATTAATTCTGGTCTTTCCAAAATATTTTTCAGAAGCAAGAAGGAGGTTCATTTTTCTTGTAACTTCGTAACTTCAATAACACGTTTCTTCACGAATTTTGGTAATTTTTAGTATATAGAAGAAGAATCAATAACCTAAGAATCCGTGAGGAAATAATGAAGGTTAGTAACGTTCAACATTAGTGACAATTACAGGGTGACGTTGTCAATGCGTTTAACCTACGCTACTCATACACTAAGTACAGTTAAAGCCACGTTCTATGCCTTGTCGGGAATTGGGTCAGGAAATATATAAGAATTTCCTTAAGTCTTGCTTTTTCTTAAATCCTTCTTCACCTAGGTGGCATCTAGTTATTGCTTCCTTTGTGCATGAGTTCTGTAGTTTTATGAAGCGTCCCTGCCAGCGTTAATAAAGCCTGGATCCGCACAGCACTGTATATCTGTGTTATCCTTAGGAGATCCCCTATGTTTATAGAGCAATCCCTTCGTTGCCCTTACGAAGCGATTGCTTTCACCCAAATTGAGTCCCGAAGTGTTCTATTGACTTCACAACTTATAAAGCTATCTCATCTTCCTTTTCTTTGTATGATTTTAGAGAAAACTAATTTGTCATTGCCTGTTGTATACAGGGTGAGCCAAAAAATTCCCGTATAGTTTAAAGACGCCCTTGTCACTTTCAAAACAAGTCTTTTACCAGTAGGATAGTATACATCAGTTATTATTCAATGTCTATGCGTACTTCTTGGGTTATCCCACTGGAACAATAAACTTTAAATCGATTTAAACTTCGCTTTAAGTCGAGAGTCTACCGCCCCGCATACGGGTATGCGTTTGCAAAAGGCAGAGGAAACCGTGCCAACAAAAATTTATGGCTGGTTAAAAACAATGCGGACTCCAGCCTTAATCAGTAGTGCCCAAAAATGCATTTCTAACGATCTTTTTGTTTCGATCAAATCATTAGAGGAAATACTTTATGCGAGTAAATTTACCATGTGGTAGAATGTTCTGAGTACACATCATGTGTCAAAAATCAGGCGCATGCTCTCTAAATAAATAAAATCGAAATGTTGTGTGCTCTACAATTTTTGACTGACTCTATTTAGCACCGATGCAGAAACCAACCGCAAACATAATCGTTGCCTTGCTAGCAATTTACCTAGTGTCAATAAAGGCTAAATTCCGGTTAGTGTTCATGCTCTGACTGTAGTGGCCGGTTCAGAAGATGTCATGCCGCCATATTTCTTCAAAAAAGAAGAATTCCTGTGCAATCGTGTCCCAAGGAAAGCCACACGTTTTCCAATGAGATAATACACTAGCTTATATTCGTCTCTTAATGCAGAACTGGTTGCTTAAGAACATCCTAGTTTTGAACCCGTTGGATTGCTATATACGGAGCGTTAGTAAGCGAGAGTCTGACAAAGCTTGCCATGATAACGTCGACTCGCTCATTCGCGCTATTGAGAAGTCGTTGGCAAAATCTTGGAAGGAACATTTAAAACGAGCCTATGAGTGATTCACGTCTTGAATTGAGACTGTAGTGAATAGTGATGGATCGTTTATCAGGGATGAAACTCCTAACATTTACAATAAAACTAGTTGAAACATGTTTCATACAGATAGAGTCTTTCAAACAATTTGGAGGAAAAAATCTCGGTCTCGATGCCGACTATGTCCTGTGATTATTCAAGCGGTTTTATTGACTAATATGAGAATACCATGCACTGTGTGCAATCTAAAAGATTGCGTTATTATCTAGAAGTAGGATCTCCGCAGCAATGGATACTGTGTAACGGTCTGTCGCCACTGATATATGATAAAATGTTTCCTTCTTTTGGCTTGCCGAGTACCTCTTTTACAGAGCACAGCTGAAATTGTCTTTGATGTTTAATATGATAGTCAAGAGAAAAGATCTCGTCTTTTTAGTAGATCGCTCTAGGCATCACCGTTACTCGATGGGTTTCTGATAAGGTTGATTGGTATATTTAGGTAAACAGTTCAAACGTCTCTGGAAAGTCACGTTATTATGTGTCAATAGCTGCGTGAATTTTTCGGCCAATAATGCCAGCGGACAGATTGTACGACCTTCCTTTTTTCGGATAAGAATTTCTTTTTCCACTTGTTAGAGAATTTTCTTCTGAGTGTCTGTAGCAACATCTGCTACGTTTTTCCGAAACCATGAGATAAAGCTCTATTGTTTCGGATAGTGTACCATCCAGTCCTTTCAAATCTGATCAGTTTTTCTGCCGTGACGGCTTTGGGTTTTACTGGATGTTCGAATAATTTTCGGATAATTTTAATTTTCTCTTCTATTAAAATTACCTTCCCGTACCTAGCTTTCATCAGTGCTCTTATTGAGTGGCATGGTTATCTTCGTTATATTGTTATATTGTTCGTTATATTGTTGCCCCTCTCAGGAAAAAGTGCAAGTAGCTGTTGATCGTACATTTTCCCGCTTAGGTGTAGGAAAATCCATAAAAATTAGAACCCGGAATGATCAATACGGTTCTTTCTCGCGGGCATAACCTGTTATATAATTAGCAAGTTAATATGAAGCAGCCTTAAAAGAACTATTTAATCATTTGACTGCAGTTAAGTATCCAGTACTTACGTCGGACTTGGCAGTTGCGGAATAACCAACCGAGGGTCCCTGGAAGACCTATTGAGTGCTTGTTTTGTTTCTAAAATTTGACACGAAACAATTAACTCGTTTCCATGTTGTATAAGACCGTTCGTAAGCTGTCGGACTTTGGCGACAAGATTGAGATAAAGGGTTTCCCGCGATATACAGCAGTAGTACGTATATGATCATACAATGTGTGTATTAAAGACAAGGTTAATTTAGAGGAAAATTTGTTTGATTCTTGATTCTAGCAGAGACTCTTGCAAGCCCAACCTGAGTAAGAGTTCATTCTTGACCTTGCCTTTTTCGTAGAAACGTTGTAGGTACGCTGCAACCGTTTGTTAGAAGATACGTAACTGCAATAAGGAATGTATTCAGAAATAATGTTTGATGGGGGTGGCAGACATCAGCTAAATGAAATGGGTATAGCAACCGACAACAGCAAGCCGCCTATGGTCGGTTGCCACGGCTAACCTTCCATTCTAGTACGAGTGCCCGTATTGCGTGACAATCCTTACATATTATTTCGGCGCCGAAGAAAAAGCAGCCACCGTAAGAAGCTGAACGCTCACTTCGATTGGCGGACAGCCACTTCAATTACTTTTTGTCGAATTATTCATAATTGATTACTTTTTTTCATACGCCTATTTATGGAGCATCTGACTACACACAATGCACAGGTCGGTTTCAAGTCATCGTCGAATGTATGCAAATCCTATGCTAGTACCTTTCTGTGCACCTGTGGAATATGACGAAAAGCTAAAGAAAAACGGTTTATTTTAGTATACTGTACGACTCCACAATTGTTGTATGATTTGTCTACTTCATGACATGTACGACAAAGGCAAGCCTCCTGAATGAAGGGCAAACGACATATACGTTGTATGGCGCACTTGATAACACGAGATGAGGGCTAAAAGTATCTTGGATGAGTTCAATGAGTTTCTACGCGAAACCGGTCCTCTAACGGTACACTAAATTCCTTGAAGATATTCTCTTCATCACGATAGATATTGGCGAGTGCTATGCCGTCTGCGTGCCGGACGCAACGACCACAAGGAAATTCGATTTCTATGTGGCTAGTGTCGTGATTGCTAAGGACAACTAATGAGCAATATCGTTTTTCTTTGTATGAAAAATCCTTTTAGAGAAACTAAGACAACCATGCTCAACATCGCCAGCCTTATTTCCGCTTGATAAGACCGTAACAGACTACACCAAGCAAGCCACACCAAAACTTTATAAAAAGGGCACCATGACTAATATCTGCAGACGACCTACTCCTGGTTGACACTATATTAATACATGGAAACCATAGAAAAATATAATTGACAACTGATATTTGAACTGAGAAAAAAACAATGAGGTTTTTTTCAACGGAGGACCTAGAATAAGGCAGACGCAGGTTTTATAAATCCAAGAAAAGTTACTAGCGGAAGAGCTTTCGTTCCCTGGAATCTCGAGATTATGTTGAGTCAATATCATAGTTAGCTCTAGAAACAGAAGAAATACTGGCTGAAAGGTTGCTCTAGGGTCGAGCAACTACATGGCAAGTCATTGTCCGTGCACAGCAGGTAAGAAATATGCAGAGTATGCTGAATGTTGCTATTGCAGTGTTCAGCTTACTGTATGAAAAAAGGGATGGCAGCAACACCAGAAAAATACCACAGTGTCGCAAAATTCACTTTAATAATAATAGAACTTAGAGAAAGAGCGTTAAGACAAAATTGTCTTTGGTAGGGTAATTAAAAAATAACAGAAACGATGGATGGTAACAGCGATGGGAGTAATCTGAAGTAAACCAACTTCTATAAGGTAAATACAGAAATTACTTAGATGCATTATATCTGCAAATGTGGGTTCAGCTTTCGACCTCGCATAATATCATACTAGTGCGGACCCCATTACGATTAAAGGGCGCATTCATAATACAATAGCCAAAAAAGAAGACACTGGAACGTGCAAGAATGGTGCACACCAAACTATTCCAGGGTCACCTTGAGCCTGGTATCTAAATTTACTGTGTCAAGTGTGGAATGGAGCTTATGGAACATATTAAAGTTGTAGAACTAAAATGTAGACAAAATATCCGAGGCACACTAAGCTAATTATTCTATCAATTTGGCACGACTGCCATATGAGAAACCGTTGCAATAACGAACTGCTAGTGCATTAGGATAGATAATACAATACAATATTAACGGCTTAACAGAATGGTATACCATCAATACACTATCGGCAGATATATACAAGATGTATTTGCTAAAGTTTATTACTCTATCCTATAAATTGGTGAAACCGCTGATTGAAACTGTCGCAAAGAAGAGATCCTTAATTACAAAGATCTAGACGAAATCATTAAGTACAAGACTGACCTTTTGGAAATTTAAATCTGATTCGAACCAAAAGCGGTAAGCGAGCTTAATAGCTTAACTGCTGAAACGTGTAGCCAGCTCACTTTGGTATATACATAGCATGTTCAAAAGCGGATTTTTGATGGCAATTTAGTAACCTATACGTTTATGAAAATCATAGGTATGTGATTGTTTAAAGGTAATCCGAACAGTTAGATTGACTGGAGACACCGGTTTCTAGTAAAAATATCGGTGGGTCCATCAACTGACTCCAATCGTGTGGACATTAACAAGCCGAAATTTGACTTAGGATAATGCTTGAACGTGTAAATGAACGCCTCTATTAGGAACAGAGGTGTTGAGCAGATTAGATTTACGGTTCTAGCTTTGAAATTTGTTGCTAATATACCTATATGATATACCTAATAGCTAATATACCTATTGAAAAAGCTTTCTGCATTGTAATGTTACAGAAACAAACAATCGACAGAAATTTGAAGATGAAGAATGTTATGTCGCAAGCTCTATTGGCGATATTGAGACTTGAGCAGTATATGGAAGGGATTTTCAAGAGAAAAGTCCCTTACGAAAATAACGAAATTTAATAATTTTACGGACTGTCTGACGCGTCCGAACCCATTTACTCGAATGGTGCTGTATGAGCCTACTGTGAAATTCAGAAGGCACTCACCCTTTGGTATTAAGTTCCAGATTACGAATAGCAACCACCCACTAGCCGCTATTTTTTAGGGGAACCCCTATAAGGCTAGGAAAAGTTTTCGTCGTATTTCGCATTCTAGTTTCTCTTTCTTTCGCAGGATGCCAGCGATAACTCTTCTGACTTCACCTACGACGTCTTTGATTGTCGTCTAGTTTGGGTTCCTGTAATGTGCCAGATACTGCTGTGTTGCATCTAATGCTGAATAGTAGAGTACCGTTTACTCAACGCTGTCTTTTTCTTTAGACGGGCAAAGGGCGAACGTGGTCATCTGTGCTCTGTCAGTCTTCGTTATATGCGCTTGAAACTGGTCGTAGTCGGTCAGGGCTTGGATCATGCGATATGGCAAATCATATCATGCGGCAATGCTGAGAATTATAGCGCGTGTATATATCTCTGGTTAATATCGGGGTGTTTTTCGCGCCCATTGTTCTTGCAACTTTTACAATGCAGCCTTCTGTGAGGTCAGTTCCTTCCCGAGACTCTTTGTGTACTCAGTATGCCGGCATTTTGCCACCAAAAACCGTTCGATACGCGCGGGTTACTTTGACTGCTACCGCTTTTTTTGCACAGTTCGTTCATCTCTCATACTACCGAGGGCTATGTTAACCTAACGTAGAATGCAACAAAATTAGTTACTGTTGCTAATAGATGTTTTACAATTTCCGATGACCACTCTACCCTTGGCATTAGTCTTTAAAGATTTTATGCATTTTCCCCGAGTTTTGTGTCAAGGATCAGTCTGAGATACCTGACTTCTTCTATCTCTCTAGGTCCCTTTCATGACAAACTCTGTTAATAGCTGCGAAGGTAGGCTTATTTTGTGAAAACCATATTGGGCTTCGGAATACCTACTCCTTCTGATTGCTTAATTCGCTGATGGTTGCTTTTTATGTGACTTTTACTGTGACGTTTAAAAGGCATGTTTAGCTATAGGCCCACGGACTTGCCTTCTTTCTAGTCTTCGGTATAAGCTTTAAGTCGACCTTTTTTCATGCAACTTAACAATACAAGCGCCTTCTTCTACTTCTTCAATGCCCCAAGTATTTTGTTTGAGTCTGGTGCTTGCTTAGTGCCAGTCTCGTTGTTTCGATCTTTTTTCCAAAGACCTGCGGAATGCCTGTCTCGTTTACTATCTTAGTATTGGTTTTTCTGGTGCTTGCCTAAGAAAGTGCGTGGCAACCCTCCGAACCATGTCCACCGGAGCCCCTTTTTTTACCTCGTTTGTGACGATTTGGTAGGCTAAGCTAAACTTGTTTTCTTTTGCGCAGCTTCGATTAGTTCTCTTCGCTAATCATTTTTCTACTTTGTTATTTTGCTTTAACTAATGAAAGTGCAATACATTTTGAGAGTAGATTTTAGGTTTTCGCCTTCCGTTTTTACTCCTCTTTCCTGTCAATTCGTTCTACTCTGCCAGGTTTCTTGTGCACCTTTTTCAAAATCTGATACATTCGTAGCGAGTCCCGGTAATATCGACATTTCACCAGTAAACTAGTAGTCGGCGTTCGGTATACAAATATTTGTCTAAGCAATTGTTTGGTCAATAATCCCCTCAGGTTGTCTACGCCTTCCGTTAATCCCAGCTTGTAGCTAGATGCGGTCGAATCTTGAATCTGCCATCGCCTCTTAGGTAGCAGGAGATGCTGTTGCACTTGCTCGTCTATGCACACTTAATAGATCACATATCTGTGGTCTCTTCTATTCAGCTCTTTTTCGGCATTTATCCCTTTGAAGCCGCTGGGACAACACTGTGGGCCACAATCGTGAAATTAATGAACGACTTTTGGTGGCCTCGAGGAAGATAAAGACCCTCCCATCCTTTCTGACAATCGGATCTCGTTTTGCAAGCCATTCCAATACGTGACAATCTGTGGCAAGCCAATATGAGTTTTCCCATTTTGCAGCCTTTCCGTTGAGGATAAGGTGAGGATACTTTTTTGTAGCCTTCTTGCATCCCTATATTTTCCGCTACGGTTATCAAGAACCTATAAATGTGTTCTCGGTTGAATGCGTAGTACGCCACTCCGCCTATATCTACTTACGTAGATTAATTTCTAGCCCTATTCTGATCGCGAACCCGTTGTAATCCGTTCGCCACACCATACTGCCGATGGCGCTAGCTACCGTCTAATAGTCTAATCCTCTGGCTTTTGCCATTTGCTAGAGGTCAGTGTAGCCTCTATACCGCCTCCTTGGGTATGTCATGCGCTTTCCGATGTTTGTTTAAATTGATTCGAAGACACTTGGGCATTTTGATCATTCTACTGCTCCCCGGAATGATGAACCTCTGCCCATCAACAGACAGCATTCTTGTGTCTTCTATGCTTTATTCTTCACTTCTTTTGCACCGCTGCTGCGCCTTCTTTGTTTTATACTTTTAAGAAAGAAGGAGAAGCTTGTTTCATTTGGTTCGGTACCCCGCACACTTCCTGGAGTTGCATCCACGTCGCATCTATGGCAGCAGGCAACACCAGCTGTAGAGTTTGTGACGATCTAGCGCATTATATTATTTCTGAATCAACTTCTTTGTTTTACCCTATCTTTATTGCAGCCCGTAGCGTAAGGTTCAACCTTTTGTCGATTGGTATAGGTCGGCGAATTGATCCAGTCTTTAGGTCTGCACCTCCAGTTTTCGACAAAAACCTCTCGACAGGTGACTGCGGTATATACAGTACATTGCCACTTTCCTCTTTTCGTCATTCTAAGGTTTCCTGTGCGCAAGTTCATGTCCGGCACCTGCACCTGACCTCAATCTTGCATCTTGAAAAGGGTCCAAATCACGTAAGACCACTGTCACGGACCACATCATCTCACAAACGCCCAATTCCTCATTTGCGCCCCCGCGTATTATGCCTAAAAAAGTAGCAAAAGTGCCGGACCTAGTTTCATAGACCTTTATAATAATTTCCGCGTTCCTGGTTTCACGAAAAACCCTATCTTCACTTCCGTTTCATTCGGCTTCAGGTAATCGCTGATATAGCGGAGGGTGGATTTACAAGTCGATCCATTTTTTACTTTAATTCTGACGGTTCTGTGTTCAGTACTATTTTTTTTCCTTAAACTTGACTCTTAGCTGAAAGAAAAGCTCTGTGTACGAAAGGACAGGCCTTTCGACCGATCATTATCTTGGCATAGCAGTCACATTTGAAGCAGACTTAACCACTTGCCGGAACGACAATCAGAACCGTTCCTCTGATATATAGAACGCCCAGGAATTTTCTATCCGTGATGCTGCTTCATCATCACTGTTCTCGATAACCTTCTAGAAAGTACTTGAAAAGTCAATTAATATTTTATCTGCTTCCGACACAGTTTTCAGTCAAACATCTACGGATTTAGTCTCAGTCGAGTCCGTTGTCGATAATTTTCTGCGCATGAGCGCCTTGCAGTAATGCCTGGCATCGTATAAGTAGGTCCAGAATGGCTGCAATAGCTACTTTCTGCATGGAGAGCTGCTCTATTAGAGCTTTAACATGGCCCGAGACAAGACCGGCCAGATTATCAAGCGTCTGTGACCTATTATGAACTTCTTCTTGGATTTCCTTCGCAGGGGCTGTGAGCACCTCCAAGTGCTCCTTTTCTACTCGTTTGCTGCACAACACCAAACTGTCCCCTTCAGATTTGTCTACAGTTTCCTTAATTTTTCGAGCGGTTTAAATGTGCATCTATCTCATCCTATCCGTTCGTTGATAGCTCGCCTCCCTACCTATATCAGGAGGTATATCCTTATTTTGTCTAACGAGCTGCCCCAAATGCCTGCAGGGTTTATTGTTCTTATCAGTCACCCGTCCTTTCAAGTCCTCGCGGAAAGTATTTTTTATTCGTCTTGACCCCAAACTATCGGACAGCGAGCACAAGTCTTGCCGTAGCATTTCTAACAGTCAACAGAATTTTTCCTCCAGATCTTTCAACGACTTCAAAGAATCGCGGACTTTGTGTAGTCTATCGGTAGGCCATTACCTGACAAATTCCATCTTGTTTTTTAAGCTTTCTTTCATAAGTAATTGAGCTAGACAAGCAAGCGTAGCCTCCTAAGACGTGTGATTACCTATACGCAGTTCTCTTTCTGTTGTTGGTTGTAGATCAGCGATCTGCCGCTGTTGTGGCAGTGATCTTTTCGTGTAACCTCTTCTTTTACCAAAATCATCAGAGCTGCTTTCTGGATTATTTCCGATATGTCATCCTATCTGGGCAATTCCGAACGCAGTTCTGCTGTTGAGGAATGTTTCTTCTTTCCTTCGTTTCCAAGGTCCGTCATATTTTCCATCTTCTGCAGGCTCTCCACCCTTGCAGTTGTTTCTTCAGAGAAGCTGTAATGCTTTAAGGCTTATCATGGCTACTCCGTGACAAAATTCTGTTTGCTTTCCCCGTTTTTTAATATGTGTCTGTGAGCTCCATTCGACCTATTGGATCAGCACTCTATTTAAAGCCTTAAAGCTATTTAAAGGACCAGCAAGATGTTCGACAGTCTAACTTCAGGTATTTGTAAACAGACCATGATTCGTCTGCTTCATCTCTCACATATGCCTATTTCAGCCAAAAAGAATGCAGATGTCAAGTTCAATTTACGCAAAATCCAGCTTAAAGTTGTTTTCACGCAATAGACTACTAATCCTTTTTGACTCGGTTTGTCAGTTTGCGGTATATTTAGTCATTGTATCCAATTTCTTTTTTATCCTATAGAATTCGGACACATCACCACGTATCACACTAGTGGGGATCTCAAGTTTTCACAACACTCAGCGTCTTCGTTGTATTTTCTATCGTCCACTTTATTCATTAACTCGAAACAGTTCGTTAGAATCTCAGCTAACTAAAACTGCGGCCGAGAAGCTAAATTTTCAGTGTTTTTCCGAGAGGTCAATCATAACACGTCCGCTCACTACGAAACCAACGGCAAACCTTGTTTCCGAATTGGACTACCTCGCGTCTCTTTAAGTTTGGTAGGAAAACGCATTATCGTTCAACTGGGACAGCTATAAATGCACCAAAATAGTGCCATTAGAGGAATTGGGGCATTGCAAGCGAGGACACTTTTTAAAATGCTTATAACGCAACCAACAAACCAAGAAATGTGAAAACACGAAATGTCTCACGAACTACCTCTTTAACAGAAGAGCATTTCACGCTCTGGACTGCGTGAAACGTTTACTCGCAGTTCAAACATTTCGGCGTATTTCGTTAAAAATAAGATTTAAAGTCTAGGAACTAAAACTGTTACCTACTCAATTGTGTGGAGATTTCGTTTCCGAAGTTCCTGTTACTGAAACTGCGATGCATGTTGCTTCAATGAAAAGCAGATTTAATGGTCAACAAATGTCTGGTTAGAATTCCTATAAATGCCGAAACCAAATTTTAATCTACTACGCAAACGTGTGCTTTGAAATCATCTATTGATCTGGGGGTCGGAAATGAACCAGACGAGACCACGGTTAGTCTACCCTTTAAGGAAAATGTTTGCTTGCCATATGAAGTATAAAAAATAAAAGAGAAATCAGAGAACTATAATTACCGATGTGCAAAAGATTTTTACAATATAACATAGAACGCTATTTTTCTATTACGCTACTCTTGCAATTTTTCGTTTTCATCTTTCGAGAGACCCTAAAGCACCTACACAAAATACTGATGCGGTGTACTGGCATTGGGATGAACCTGCAGCTCACGGATATACAGGCAGGGACAAAGATATTAGTTTAGTCTGCATATTAGTTTTATAACTGAACATATAAGTGATACATTATACATATATATGAACATGTATAAATGAATATTTTTAGATGAATGATATTCTAAGAAGTGCACTATTTGTACCTGAGAGAAAACATCGATTTTATCTGTTATGTAAGATATTTAGCTCTGAACACTTGTTTTGGCTAAATGATGTATTCACAAAAAAAAAACATTTTTATTCGTGACATGTTCTTATATTAAGATAAACAATTTAAATTTTTATACACCAGATTTAACTAAAAGTCGCATGGAATCATAGTGCCCGCAAAAAAGGCGATAGCTAAAATTGAGTCCTCACCTCCTTTCCTCCAGGATTTGGCCCGAATTTTTGATCCCTTAGAAACATTGATATCAACAGCTGTTAATTGAAACATTCCTCTTCGAAAACTCGAAAAAGGTCGACTACTATATATCATTAACCGGTCAAGCTTTAAAAAGTTTCCTGGATTTCGTGAAAAAATTATTTACTAGCCAGGTAATGAGATTTTCCGTTTGCCAGTTCGTAAAGAATACAATTCTTTTGATTGGACATGAATTGCTGCTGTTGTTGTTGAATGAAGATATACTACACGTAAATACGATACACTCTTGGGTAAACAGCACTACAATATTAGAATGATCACAAGGTAAGACAGAACGAGAGAAGTGTTTGACGCAAACAAAGCGAAGGAAATATGGTAGCAGATGGTCGAAAATACGTCAAAAGAAACAAAAAAAAATAAGCAGATGGGTCGAGATTTACTTAAAGTTACTGTCAAGGATGGTCGCTGCCGCAAGAAAAATATGCCAATGTATTTGCCGAAGACACCTCTAAATTGGGATGTTTCTATGTTATTTCCCTAAAATGGGAAACGAGAAGTCACTAATTTTCCAAAAGTAATCAATTACGGACATTTATGTCATTGGCCTATGTGAGGCTACGTGGGCGGGAGGTGAGGCTGTAATAGTTCTGTGCAAAGATGCAAGTTAGTGAGGCCTGAACATTTATATCTCGTATGCAATATTTCTCGAATAATTAATTCATTTTTTAAACATATATATATATATATATATATATATATATATATAAACCGGATATTTATTTAAGTACCGTGCTTGAGTAAAATAAATTTTGTCGGACAGTTGAAGCGAACAAGTTTCGATTGTCAAAAAAGGGCTACTAATGTTTTTCTTCGTGAAAATAGGAAATGACTGATCATTTTAATAGGCGGACAATCCTTTCGATCGAAAGGATCAAGCAAAAATCTGTCTGCAACAGGGAATATGTGCTTTTCCTACGAAAATTGCACACAATTTATTCGATGGCGGTGCCTAATAATAGACTATGCACCTGAAAGACGAAAGTTATTTTCCGTGCATATTTTATTTTTGTTCGGCAGAAATACATCTAGTCCTCGACACCTCTAACAATATTTATTATTGTAAACAATGCTTTATACGGACTCCTTGCTAAATGTGATCTTCCCACTATCTCAATTATAACTGAGTTCTGTTGTCTTACATAAAACTCTAGACGTCTAAAGGGTGCAATTGCTTTCAGCAGTATAGAGGAAAAATAATAATAACGACGCCGTTTTTTCAAAAACAGCTTGATGCGTTTTGTGAATTTCCATAATTAAGAATCATATATTCTTTAGAGAACAAGTAAATATTCTAGGTAAGATGCTTGCAACGGTTTTCAAACATTTACCTTGTTATCTATTCAGACGGAGTTGAAAGACCTACTTTTTCAACAGGCGCACTCATTAACACCTGTTCCTTGAAATTAGGAAGGAACCTCTTGTCTGAAATAGGTAGAAGATACTTGAAATTGCATGGCTCCAGCGAAATTTCGCGATTATCAAATAAAACTTTTACTCTTTCTTTGTTAGGGTTCGTTGCGCACGCAAGAAGCATATTTCCAGGCTGCTGCAAGGATAGCTGATCGTGTCGTATTAAAAAAGGCGTTATGCAATACTTTTTTACACACTACTTCTATACGTCTTTCTGGTGTATGAAGGCATCATCTTGAGCCCGTTAACAATTACTCACTACACCTTTTTCAAAACGAAACTAGAAATGACGATTCGACTATCAAAGTGTCTTTTTTTTAAGGTTGGTGCATACAATCTAGCACTAATCGGCAGGATATTGCATTTATCCTAAACCTATATATATATATATATATATATAATGAACTTAGGAACATGGTATATTTAATAACTGGCATAGCTACAAAAGACATTAAGAAGTGTTAACATGCGCTATAATATCATACAGTCAGTAAAATCAGTCAAAAGAAACTCAAAACGCGCTTTCATAGCACTGCTATATAGATAAGCCGATACAATTTATAGAGTTTTCACAATTTTTACCGAAACAAAAAACTTATTTCTGGTATCAAGACATGTCTAGAATTTTTATTCAGGTCATCGAGATCTGACTGGCCTCTAAAAAACCCATCACATAGAACGCCATGATACATTTTTACCTTTCACAACAGCATTTTGAAGCCGTAAAGTGAAATTTAGTAGTATGCACGTGTACTGCATTTCCAATCAGCTCGTCGAGAGTTCTCAGTTGATGCCAAGAAATACCCTTCTACATAGGTCTCCATCTGAAAAAAATTAATACCAACGTCACGTTCATTAAAAATTACCATATTCGGTTTTAGGCTTTTTTCACCCCGAAATATCCGTTCGTACTATGAGGTATATTGTACTTTTATATTGCATTTTATTGCATTGCAACGATTAATCTGAAAAATTCAGCATAGAAAACCTGCTTTCAATTTTTCTCAGAATATTTGCCAGAGAATATTTTAGAACGAAACTGCTTTACAAAAATGTATCTGAGACGCTACTACTTTCCAATCGACAATCCGTTCAAATCTTTTTAGACTAGATTGCCACATGGAGGAAAAAGATGTTACATTCAAACTAAATATTTGGTTTAGGTATAGTGACACGCATTCTTAACTGGTGGTATAAAAATACCCCCAACATAGAGCACTACCTGCAAGATCTTAGCCTTCACGCAGCATTTTTTTTTAAGTTAATATTTGTGTATAAGAGCATTTTAACCCTTTTTGGTCTGCTTTTAACTAGTGTCAAGATCAATTCCTTTGTCTATACCTCCGGTAGCGAGTTTGTCAGGAGAAAAATTCGGCATAAATTCCATCAAAATATAGCCTACTCCTTCCTTTACAATATCTTCATAAATATACTTAAAAGAAACCCGTAAAAAGAGGCCTAAAGAGGGCAATATGTAATGCATCCTATTGAGTGATAGACAGATAGCACCAGCTGCAATAAACGTATAGAAAAGACCATATTTGCGTTATAACCCTTATAGAAAAAAGAAATTAACTCCTGGGGAAGGATATTCACACAATCTAATAGCATAAATTGCGATGGATATTACGTGAATTGTGAACTACCTGGGTAAGGATTACCACTTTATCATTGAATGTGAAAAAATCAAATATTAAAATTTTCCGCCAACACCTATATTATGAAGTTTAAAGAACAAACAACTTTCCAATGTAAGTTTTTTACAAATCCAACTGTTGTTAATTGAGGTCGCCAAACAAAGTAAAATTCTCCAAATGATCATAATGCTTTATAAATAAAAAGAAGCTTCTTCGAGAAAAAACGCCCTGAATCAACTCAAATAAAATACTTTTCCAAAAGGACACTCTAGCGGCCCACAAAAATCCACCTCTAGAAGATTGTTTTGGGTGGCACAACTTTGAAAACCTACAAAAGCTTCGGGGTTTCGCCTCTCATGTGTCATTGTCAAGCGGATCGAGGAACGTGAGTCCTTAATTTACTATACATGAACGAAACCGAAAGCTCAAGTAAAGACTTGTTTTTCTTCAGCATGTCTAGTTATTTTCTCTATGTGAGCAAGTTGTCGAAATCGCCTTTCCTTAAATGTAGCATTGCGGAGATGTGCTGGGAGTAGATCTTGCTAGATTTGTCTAGGATTTCTCTAACAGATCTATGAAACGGCATGGTAACCATATAAACAGCTATCATTCTGAAAAAAAATAGTATTTTTCTCTTTATTGTTATCCAATCCCTCATTTTCCTGAATATTAACAAACGATAGTTATTTTTATCAACGCTGACATCTGAGCCAGTGTGGGAGCATGCTTGCTAGATATGATTACCATGGCAATGCCTTCTAAAAAATTGCGCTTGTTACATATATCGCGCCGCCCGCTACAGATTTATTGTTGAATTGTGGTACTGACCGTGACCTACCTAAGGCACTATCTATATCTACAAAATTTACCTGTGCAAAAAGGTACCTGTATTCAGCGTTCACAATGACAGGTCGTAAAATTATTAATCGTTAGTAGAGGTCAGACAGTGAGGCCTTGTTTAATGGTTAGAGGCGCTTTCGTCGACTTTGTTGCCAATAGGTGGATAGCATGGGGCAAGTCATTGTAAAATACTGCGTATAGTGATGTTTGGAATGTCGCTATTACCGATTAGGGATACTTCTGCATGGTCAGAGGCTTCGTGTACAGTTGATTGAGAAAAATGTGGTTAAAGGTAAGTGTCTCCAGCTTACCGGCTTCTTCGTAAAAAACACTTGTTTCTCGGGAAACGCAATAATGGATCCTAATGTGCGTATGTGGCTTTGTATAAAAATTTCTTTACTCAGTTAGAAAACTCTTTCAAGTTTTGGCGACCCTCGGGAAGCTGGCCTTCGTGTTAGACATAACTTCGGCCATGGAGTGTTGCAGGTTACAGTGACGAAAAGGGACGCGTTGTCGTACGTGTGAATGTATATCATGACGTCGTGGCGTAACTCATTCATATATCGAAGATCTCCTTTAATAAAAACGAAAGGGCGTAGCATTTTCCGACGTTGGATAGGTCATCTCTGCGGCGTTGGATCTGATAGTTAACTCGGACATAGAAGAGGTTTGCCGATTCAATCTTCGCAGCGATGTCTACTAAATACTGGTGTAACAGTTGCCCAAATCTCATGAAAATATCATGAATTGCCTTGATTCGTGATTATCGTACAAAAAGTATTAAAGGGCAGTTTGTTCGATCGAAATTTCGAACGAAAAAATTTCGACGAAATTTGCCACCCGTCCTTTTCGCAGAAACAAAAACTTGTTGCAAGAAGTCGTACGATTGACCTAAGTCTGAAATTAATTGCAACCTACACGAGTGCATGTTAGGATGACCTTCGTCAAAAACACTACTGAGGTACCGAAAACATATGGTATCACATCGGAACTCGAGTTGGTTCAACGATGAGTCCGAGCTTATCTACTAATTGAGTGTTATATGTCCTTGCTAGAACCCCTATTGGTCTCCTGTCCGGGTAAACATAAACGCGAACGTCTCGAAATCGTCTCGAAATTCTATAATTAACTTCTTAGTTACCGTTAAATGGTGAATGTGTGTATTAATCTGTCTACAAGTACCTTCGAGAGTTTCAACGGTGTCATGGAGCTTGGCGAAATTATCCAGAAGAGTATATTGTGGTGGCGGCTAATTTTTGGGAACGCCGGAGCAGTGGATATATTGCTTCTGTATTAATGATCTAATTCTGCGGAGAGTTGTATGTCGAACAACTTCACTTCGTTTGCATGCAGTAGAAGCTGGCTATCTCACCTTTGAAGGGGCGTTACAATGACCATAACTTTTGCACATGACGTTGAGGTGGGTGGGGGTGCTAAGCCACCTCGCTTGTGCCAGGCCGATTGCCGCAACAGCTCTCCTCCGAAGGTTGTCGTCCGCAGCATTGGTCGGTAAATCTGTTCCACCGTTTTATGGGTATACTATTGATATGTCTCAGTACCTAGGTGCAAGTGGGCCCTTGATCGAGCAGCGGTTGCTTGTGGTTAGGGGTTTGCTTAGCAAGAAAGGGTGCTTGACGACCGTATCGAGGGCCTGTCGCGGAACAGAAGCGACAGTGATATCTGGGCATGATTATGAGCTAGGACATGACGGCAGACGTCCCAAAACCGCACGCAGTTCCGTCGTCGGTGGCGGGGGTGCGACCTCTTGGTGGAAATTCAGTGACATGGTCTAAAGGCTTCAAGAAGTTGCGCGCAGTCGACATGCTTGAGCTATCGCTATCATCGCCTGGTTCAGGTCTACCGACAGGTCAGCAGAGGAGCCAAACATCGCGCTTCTTACAGGCGCCGGTCTTTAACTAGCTTCGCCTGAGCACGACTGAGGTGACTTAAGGGCACGTTTCGGTATAGGTTCACCGTAGATCGAATTCTGGCCACGCAGCATAATATTGACTCACCACAAGTGGGCCTAAGACACGCGTTGCAACAGACACGTCACCGATTCGGCCTTAGACTTCGTCCCGAGCCCTTTTTCAAGCGATGCTATTTTACTTTATAAAAAAGTGAAAGGCAAACTATATTCATAATAAGGTTGACCAGGCCACGCGATTTTATGCGATTTGTTTTTGCGTAACCTGCGTACTTTTGCAATCTTGATACAAAGTCTCACAATGTGTAGCACGTCCCGTACGATAATACTGCGATCTATAAACAGTTGCTTTCGTTCGGTGGCATGAGTTACTCGCCTCTACGTGTACTTCAATAAAAACAAACGACACCACTTGGTCAAGGAAAAAGGATGTGCAAAATGATTCCTACCAAAAGCTAACTTATTTAAGCCCTTACTGTAATGATGATCGCCATAATCAAACAAACGAGCACGAAATGTCTAAAGTTGTATGTTATTTAACGCACTGTTTAAACAGTTTACTAATTACGCAACACACATAGAGCGTAATTGTTCGCGCAACTCAATTTTCACGAATTCTATATTAGCGCGGACCATGCATATGGCCCCTGTGATTTTTGCAGACAATGGCCCGGCGTTGTTTTCAAACGTGTAAGGTTATGATCGAGCAAATTAACGATACGATCTATGGAAGAACTCCTCCATGTATCGAGAAAGGCATTTAGCGGCTCTACCTTCCACGTAAACTTTTCCAAGATGAAACTCTAGTGGCTCGGAAAGGTCAGGCCAGCCGACCGAAGGTCGCGCGAAGAGGTGTTTTGGCTAAGATAAGTCCGGTACCCAAGAGTTGGATAAATGATTAAAAGAGTCGATACGCTATGTAAAAATAGACTAAACAAGCTAGTTTCCTGCGTTCTACACTATTCAGTATGTGAAAATGTATATTTATTAAGTTTGAAAAATTATTATTTAGAATAGTGACGAATTTCCGCACGTGCGAATGTACATTATAGCTTCCTATGAAAGTTCTGCCATGATCTTAATACGCCTTCGAATGAAGATGACAGATCGACGCTTGCAAGTTCATCGTCATTGTCGTTTACGTAATCCCCTATAATTTGTCTATCATAAAGGTTGTTGGTTATTTTAGATAGATACTCCATCTTCGTAGACATTCGTCGAATACTGGTAAAAAAGGCTTGCACGATGAATAAAATTGAGTGCAATTTGATAAGTCATACGCGTAGCATTGCAGAGCGTTTTTGTTCTAGGCTATGCACGGCTCACGATTCTAACCGTCGAACAATACCACATTGTGAACAGTTAAATAATCGAAATCATCTGCAATTCGTTCGTTTACCATATGTGGCCCTATAGTTCATATGAATTGTCTTACTGACGTAACACGATACGTTGCGGTCCTAATCCTGAGGTATTTTGAATAATAATTCCTTTAAGTCTGTTGCTGGCGGTTGTTTCATGTTGCTTGGTGGCCTTTTCAGAATCAATAATGACACGCGGGTCGTGCAAATCTTTGATACATTTGACGGTAGCTGTTGGGTACCGAATATAAAAGTTGTACCTGCTAAGTTTAAGTAACAGCATGAAACCTACGGTTCATGATTTGTAGGTACCGTTTATTGTGTCTTGTGAATTCACAGGGTAAATATGAGAAAGTTGGTGTTACTTACCGCTTTATAGAGTAAGTGTCTATATCTGGCGATAAACAGCATATTTTATAATTAATCGTTCGTTCCCGCAGGAGAACGTTACTTTCTAGTGACACCAAATTAAATCATCTGAAATCAGCCCTAATATTTTCGCAGAAAATTTCTGGCAGCCCGTTGTTTCCGTATAACTGTCCACTTCTGCAAGCGGTTGCATCTCATTCGATTTCATGTTTGTTTACATACAACCATTTCCCTTGACCAAGCCATTTTATCATTCAAAAAGATATTCTAATGTACAATAATGACACATTTCGTTTATCCTACCGATATCTAACCAAATGTTTTCAGGTTGGCTTTTCTCCATTGCTTTCGTACTAGCGCAACGTCGATTATTGAGTCTTCTGCTATTTTATTCCTCTTAGTTTAATCTACACCGATTTGGTGTTTGTTTTACTGCCTCATTTTGTCTGCAACCTAAATGCCTCTTGCGATCTGGTTTCATGCCGATCATTCGCTTCTTCTGCTGTTCCAGAGCTCGCATTGCTTTCATGAGTTCTAATGTTTATCGGCTATATATTGGTCAGCAGCATTGTCCAAACAGATCTCCTATCGTATCAAGTTTTTGTAGATTAATGGAAAAAAGCTTTCCTTTTAAGAAGTGTCTGTTCAATCGGGTACACTTTCCCGCGCAAGTTAAACACGTTCTATTTTTTTTTCAGTGGGCTAATTCGGGACATGAATTGCAAAATTTTCTAAATTTTGGATATTCGTGTAGAATTTAATTGGTGCTCTAATATAGCGTTTTCATTTAATCTCTTTTTGAAACTGTAGTGCAATATAGCGTAAGCATAGCTTGAACTGCAGTTCCATTACCATTATCATTCATGCTCTTGCCTTTGACCATTTAAAGACAACCAAGCCTCAAAACCTCATTATTCATCGCATGACTAGAGTTAAATTATTATGATGGGATAGAATTTTTTTAATGACGCTAAAGATTTCGGTAATGTCTTGCCCGGCAGAAAACCTCCGCACCGAGAATCAACATCTAAGTAAACCCAATTTAGCTTAAAAAAGCAAAACACATTACAAACGCTTTGTATCCGTGATACGCGGCCTCGGCACCAGGCGCTGTCTTTAAGCTGACTGCATTGCTATACAGAGTTAGATGAAATATCTAACAGTAAATAGACCTTGGTCAATTCCAGACTTCTCTATCGCATCCCGTGTACATATGTAGACCACAAAGTTGTATCTACTAAATCAGCAGACGGTAAAAATCTCTAGGCTACGACTACAACGACCCTCGCTTTTGGAAACTATTCAATGGGGTAACCAGACCAAGCGCTTATTCCAAGCGTGTTTCAGAAATATTAGAGCTCGAAATAATAGTCCAGATAATGTGGCCGCTTACCACTAAGCCAAAGCAAATTTTACCTAAGTTATTTGTAAACGAAAAAAGCTACAGGAGTGGGTCGCTCACGCCCAATTGTTGGAAAATGAGCTCGACAAACGCCGCTCGTTCCTTGCGTACCTTATATTGAAGAAACTAAATAAGACAATTATTTGAAATATTAATTTATTCAAAATATGTGCGATGTTGTAAAGTTCACCAATCGTTGTTTTCGGGTCAGTTGTATCAAAAAGATTCACTTATTGTTTTTGGCGCAATTTAGTTAATTCTGAAATATATCCAAGATTTATAGACACAGACACCAATCTCAAGCAGGACTTATACAGAGTCAAAATAACTTAGGAAATCGGATCGCCTTGTCATATTAAGTTCTTCCATTATATCACATATCAGCTACATATCTGTACGCATTATTATGCGTTTTATATACGTCAGTCAAGTCTATTAATTCGTTTGTTTATATTGTCTACAACGCCCCGCTTCAGTTCAGCAAAGCAGTCAATCTACAGTTCATACGGATAATTAACCTAAATATATCGATAGCATATATATAACGAATATTTTTGTCTCCCTGCTGGGGCGCTATTTTTGCATCCGTCCACCTTCCGTCTTATAATTGAAAAACAAAATATTTCTAGTGCACGTTATTATGTTGCTAACCATTTTCATAAATACTTTTTGTTGTAAGGACCAGTAGAGTTAAGCCATTAATTAGTTGTTATACAGTGTGATCAGATGCTATGCATCATTAAGGATCTTCCCACGTCAGGAGGGTGGCTACGCGAATCGACTCCGTATCCACACCACCTGTAAAGTAGAAAAGATATATTTGTTCGTAATCAGCGCTTGCCCTTCTTCCGCGTTCCCAGTTGTTCTTTCGATAATGGTCAAATATTACATTTTGTTGAAGGAATTTCTTTACAGGGGTATCGGTGCCGTTTTTTGGATAAGCCTATTTTTGCTTATGTTTGGATTCCAAAGATACGTATGTCGAGTAGCAAAAAAAACAACAAGTTTTATAATTCCACCTAGATGTAGCGTGCATGAAGAGAACTCCATTGGTGAAACAAGATACTTGACTTAGCTGTGTAAATTAGAAAAAGACAGTCCCGAGCTTCTTTAAGGGAGGATGAACGTTCGTTTATATCTGCTAATGACAGAATCATCCGAATTATCCGGAATTATTATGACAGAATTATCCGAGGTTGTTTCTGCAGCTTTTCAATATAGGCAAACTGGTGTCACATATTCAGTTACATATTTATTTTAAGAACCCGAACCTAGGTTAAATGTTGTGATCTATTCAAAATAATGGCTTAGAAGCACAAAGAACCTTTGACTTAACTACCAGAAAACACTGAGATATTTTAAGCTTCTTTGAACTATCTGCTATTTGAATCAAAGACGCCTAAGATGCAATGCAATATAAAGTCTCTAAATAAACTGGTTTACGAAGCAGCTGTCTGTCTAAATAGGATAAGCTCTTCACCCGCGGCGAAAACAGGCTTTTAACAGTGTCACAAGTAGTTACTTACAGAGAATGGATACGCCACTACGTGGATTCTTTCATTTAATTTCAAAGAAGTCGCCGGGAAAGTTGTTTGCATGTAATCTGTTGACCGTCCACAGGTCATTTTCTTTTTGGGGATGCAGCTGAATCCACTCACAATTGGCGCTACATTTCCATGCACCGCGTTTTAGAAAACGGTCCTGAACATTTTGTAAGGTATTTATATTCCTATGGTAAATTAATAACTACCCTTATGAGCAATACGACTAGAGAATTATGAAGATTTTAAAACACTTAGGATTTTGTTACTCTGTAATATAAATATAGTCATGGTGCAGTATTTGAAAGGGGCCACATAAATTCTGAGCTTAAAATCGGCAATACCTGCGTCGTTATGAACCGGTACGCACGGCATCTGCTTAGCACCTCTAAAACATACTGTATCATCTAAAATAACCTCAACAACAGCGCCATATGTGAATATATAGTAGTTTCCTTGGCTAAGAACGAGTATACCGTCAATCGCCTCCTGAACCAGAAGTGCACTACTCACTTTGTTTATTTCGAAGTAAAACTTTTAAGTCATCAGCATATAGTTCATGTCTGATAGGGACGTTTTCGAAAAAAACTACACTATGCTGCACGACCATTGGGCCTAAATATAGACTAGTAGAAAGGAGTTTTGAAGGGTTAATAAAATAAATACAAAATGTTTAATCTACAAATCTTTCGCGTTAAGTGATAAGTAATTATACTGCACTCACGTTATCTATTAGTAATATTTTTAACGGACTTCTTTCATCTTTAACAACTAGTTTATAATTATTAGCGGAATGAGGTCAAGCAGCGAAAACGGTTTGTTTTTAAGGCAGAAGATTAAACTGCGAAATTGGCCGTTTATTTAGTAAACGACCAGAAAAGTAAAGTTAACTATTTAGCGCTCTTGTGTTTGGCCAATACTGTAAAATCCAAATAAAGACTGGTCATGAGGGATTAACTGGCCAAAGTAGGGGAATTTACTATGGAAGTAGATTTTTCGGCACAAATTGACCAAAAAACATGAAAAACGCGTAAAAAACAAAGTTTAGCACAATACCGAACATAACGTTTGATAGGACTCATGTATAGGCTATTTAAATCGGTTTCAATTGAGCGTTGAACACCTCTATGCTATATTCTTGAGAAAGTACTGTATATAAAACAGTAATATTGTAACATACCTTTGTGGTGCTGCTTTTTGCTTTTGTACAACCTGATCCGCTTTAGCGCTGTTTATTTCCTCTTATGTCACATCCTGTATTACGTCGACGAGCGAATTTCATATTGACATCTACGCAAATGATTACCAACCACAAAAAGAGGTCCAGTGTAATGGAATCACTCATTATTGTGGCCTTTTGCGTCGACTATAAGGCCGTTGAAAGCATAGAATTTGTATTGTAATTGTGGTAAATGATTTTCAGTCAAATATGGCTTAGCAGTTTACGGGCGAACTTGTGATCCAGGTCGGTCAGGAATACGCGGTGGAATTGAAGGAACAGGCCTCCTGTGATGAAAATAGAAAAAACGTCAATTACAAATGCTTCTTGTTGGTAAGATTTGCTAAAAAAATGTTTACAGAAATTTCGGAAACGACCCCTCATATAAAACGTCATTTCCGGAAATTAATTATAAAAACATTCAACAATATTTTTTTAAGGAGAATTAGATTTTTTAATCTGCAAGTAATCACAATTTTTGTTTATTTTGTCAGTGTTCAGAAAAAAGGGCCTTGCAGGTTCGATGAGGACCACCTTGAATCACACTAAAAAGAAGCTGCATGTTAGATGAACCCATATCTCTTAGCTATAAGGTCTTCATCGCATGCGTAGCAAATCCCTTAGGTTAGCTACCAAGCTTTTTAAAATTAGTGAAAAGCTAAAATCTTTCGTTCACTTTACCTGACATTCTTATTCTTAAGGTCCAAACATACAATAAAATGGGAGAGGAACCAACGGATGAGAACAGTCATATTGCGCAAAAAAACCGAAGCATAAATAATTTTAACACCGAAAAAAGCCGCTATCATTTTTTCAACAATCCTTTGTAATAGCACACTAATAGTTTATAATGCTGACAAATATCGCAAGTTGTGAACTTAAAGGGCTTATGCCAGTTAGACTCAGTAGCAAATATTTCGACCTTACTGAACATTAGCCAGAATATAATAGATGTGCGTTCCACCCTTTAGCGCGACAGCGAATTCTCGATTAATCGGGAAGCCTTATAAACCAGGAATCCCGTTATGATCAATACAACGCAACTTCCACTAATCAAGTAGATGATTTTATTTTAGTGGGTCACTACCTAACTGCTACACTATACTACAAAATTTTTCACACTCGCCTCCAAAATAGTTATGGTGGGCAACTAAGGAGGGCCGCTTCAAGCATCGCTGTAAACAGCTCAGCTCTGCATAACAATTATAGAGATTCTGCTCCGTCCAATTCTCGAATCGTTTTAATAATCAAGTTCTCGTCAACATTTATTTATGAAGAGCTTCTATCAGTGTTTCTACTTCGCTTCGATCTGGCGCACACAACTTGACTCAGAAGGGTTTTCATCACAGCAGTTACTATTGGTTATCTCTTATGTAGAACTCCTTTTTGGGAATCGTTTTTTAGAAAATTAAACTCAAATTTAAATCAACTGCCTAAGCTGATGAGATCCCTGTATTTACTATGGGTTATGTAGGTCATAAGAGCAAGCACAGCATCCTTCGAGTGTCACTCAGCTCAATGTTTCTCATACGACTCTGACTTATGCAACTCCC
>NW_019213021.1:244592-295961 GCF_002532875.2 Varroa jacobsoni
CGTCACCCATTTTACCGTAGCCAGCAATGTGTTCATCTAATCTTTTTGCCTTTCATGATTGCGGCTATTCGCGCAGGTTTACCAACACAATTCGAACTTGGACGGCCCACACTTGTCTAACCCATATTACATTGCCGCGTAATCTTCACGTATCATAACCTCCTCTTCACTTGGCCAGTGCGGGTTGTCGGCAGATATATAGACATGGATTACCGGCATATGGTTTATGATCACGGGCAAGGGCCTCGACTTGAAATCGTCCGCCGGTCTGCTAACTTTTCATTAGCCTTCTGAGATACATACACTTTAAAGATCATTTGGACTTATATACATAGCCACATTTACTTCCTTCTCCTATGTGATAGGCTGTCACGCGCTACTTCACGCCATACTTTAACTTTCTCTTCACTTCCTTCATGCGGCTGCATGAAGGAAGCATGCATCGCGGCTGCATCGATTGAGAAGTGCAGCTTAGTGCACGTGCACACTCTCTGTTGAAATACAACTATATATACACCCTGGTCACATCCCGTTGTATCTCTGTTCTGCCTCTACACAGCTCATTGTCAAAAACTGCTTCGGCATTAATCCTATCTCGGCCTTCCCCTGACATGTTCTGTTCTGGACACTACAGCTACCCTCGGAAACCTACTAGCGGTGTCAGACTCCCAGGAAAAGGCCACGAAAGCAATATGACATATCTCACTTTCTTTTTTCATGCGATACACTGCTTCCTAATTGTTATACCCCGCTGCGCCACGTCTTTCACATGCTGACGCTACCCTATTCAGGAAACCATTAACACAATCTGGTCAATTTTGACTATACCCTGTAGTTCCAGAATACACTTCCCCTAACAACGTTCAAAAACCTACGAAACCAACGTTTTGTTCTTTTTACTTACTATTGCTACTCTGCAGCACTTACTGCCCGAAATGCTCGCTACTACCGCTCCCATTTTTATTTTTTTTTTCAATTTTCAACTTCAATTTTGTATAACCAATCCCATCGCACAACTGCGCGCTCCCTTTCAAAAGTAATGCAAAAAATTCATGTTGCTGCGATCGAGACCTGACTACACCTTGAGACTTAGAATTATATGCGGTTTGTCAATTTATTACTTTATCAAATTTATAAAGTTTATGAAAAAAAATTGTTTAAGTTAATATTTCTCTACACATTTTCGCACTGAACCCACATTTCATCCTTGCGTTGACTGACCAGTCGGCTCGTATTTTAGTACCTTTTCTTAAATATTTTCCGAGTTCTCTCTTTTAATTATTGTCGGCCGTCTAGCGTGTGATAACGCACGCTATATATATATATATATATATATAAATCCGGACTTTTTCTTAATATATACTCATGTATTTAAACAACAACATATACTTCAACGTAATTAAATTTTAGGTTGATAGTAAGTTAAAACGCAGAAGGGTCAAAAAATCAAAAGATGCAAAAAAGTCGAAACTTTTCTTTAAAAATCTTTTTCAAAGGTTAACCATCAGAGTTTGTTTGAACAACCTACTGGCAGTTGAATATATTCTTCTCTTCAAAACGGCTGTTTATTTCCATACAAAAGCTCAGGTTTGCCTCATGGAAGCCTTTTTTTTGGTTTTGCACAAGCCATAAGAGAACTAATTGTAACATGTAATGTCGATTTCAAGCAAAAAGTAGCTTTTTAACCTCGTTGATGCTTCGCTCAGAGCGAACAGACTGAATAAGGACTGGACTTCGCCCAAATTACAGACGCACTTCTTCCGCTACTCTAAGTTTGTTGTTCTGCGACAACATCAACAACAAGAAAAACAACAATAAACTTTACTTGCACTGTCGTTGAATCTACCTATATTGAATCTTGCACTATATTGAATCTACTTAACTCAGATGCCAACACGCCAATTTCTTCGATTCAAGTAGTCTTCACCAGCTATTAAAAACTATTTTTGTCTAAAGAAGTGTCCTTTCATTTGTGTACTAAACATCTAAGCGCATCAAAGATAGCTTTTTTGCCTTTTTGATACATTTTATAAACTTCATTAATGTAGAAAGGAGTTTTATAAGCAAGTTCTGCAGTCATACTTTTGAATGGCCAGAAATAACTTACACGATCGCAGCGGCTTTGCAACGCACTGTCTAGGCCGATCGAATGATCCTATAATTTCGCGTTCAAATAGGCACGTTAAGATATACCGAAATGCGGTAAATTAATTAAGGTTGTGTGAATCCAAGTGTGAGAATAGTTTTGGGTATATCAAATAATTTTTTTATTTGTTGTTATCTTGTAGTATGACCGAGTAACCTATTCTGCCAAGATACTTACCTGAGTCAAAAAAGTACATAGCTTTCCAGAACCGATGCTTGTTTAACATCTGTATAGTCTTAATGCTTGAATCATTCTGAATGAGAGAAAAGGGCTTCAACTTTATGCCTCGGACTATAGTAATTTTTTAAGAAATTTTGTTTTATAGTTAAAAAGAACCTTAATCTTCATTACTTAGGTCACTACTAGTAATTTATCTAGTCAGCTGAGGAGTCTTCTGAACAAAAGAGCAGACTTTTTCTGCAATGCGCTTATTCAATTGATATAATAATAGCTCTGATGCAATCACATATATCCCTGATGTTATATCTGGCATGTCACTTCCCACCAATTTCAAATTTTAGTAGTAAAATAATACATCGGCTCTCCATAAAATCATTCCAACAAATTTTTGATTTAGCGAGTTTGACTATTTTGACTCCTGTGCATTTCGGCTTTAGTATGAGCGAGTTGGCTTAGACTCTTGTTTTTAATTGTATAGTTTATATGTTGTATGGATTGCAATTGCGACTTTAAATATTCATATAAAAATAATGATAGGTCTGAAAAATGCTACTTTAGAGCTACAAGATGCACGATTCTCACTGTTTTCTTTGGGTGGCTTTTAGAACTGAATCGATGCCCAACTCGATCAGTCACTGTTAGTTTCCTTCCGCGTTAATTCGGACACGATAATTGGTCGAACCGAAAGAAGTCAAACATAGTTTTAGCATGTCGGCAAAGGTGTCCTTCTCCAAGTATTTTGTCCAACTAACTGCCATTCACCTTATATTTTTTAATTCATACCCAAAAATACGTACGAGTATTTTTAGGAATTTTTTTTTTCTCTACCTGAATTACCTTAATTAATATTCATACAAGGGAATTCGTTAGTTTTCCTCATAGTAAGCTCAACTCTAATTCGTCTTCGTTTCAGTAATGCTTTAGTTGATCTTACATTCAGCTTTAGAAGCAGACTTTCAATTTTTTTGGGAGCTGGCTAAATCTTTTTCTCCACAATGTTGGTCTTATCGACCCTTCCCACAGTCTGCTTCATAAAATAGACTAACAAGCTTCGTTTTTGTACTCTAGCAAAATATACGTAACCATAGCGTCGCTGCTACTGTTTTATATCACTTAATGACTGCTTTTGAGAATAAAACAGTCGAAAGATTTTTGGCTTTGAATTGCACCCATGAATCTTTCAGTGTATACAAAATCGACGTCAGGTTCGTATAAGCCATGAATTGGGCTTCAGTAAAACTCCTCAGTAAAAGAGTCGAGACATTAGTTGTACTAAATTCTCTAACTTGAAAAGCTACAGGGAACGTAAATTACTTTCGTTAGTCTTTTTAGCCGACTTTCTACATAAGTACTTTAGCACATTAAAGTACTTTTCGGGTTCACTGCAAGCAGCATTCCGCTTGGTAACAATAACCGTCAATTTTAGGTAGCCAACGAAGTTCTAGAGTGATACTCCAAGCGCAAAAATTTTCGGCAGTATACTTTCGAACCGTGCCTATAAAAAAATGTTCCTGGCTTGACCTAAATGTGTTTTTAGAATTATGTAAGATGTGTTATATAAAAATAATAATAACGGGAATTTTAAGGATCGGGCATTCGCCAAGTGAGCTTATTACGGCGAAAGTTCCGTGGTCAAACTGTAGATGAAACAACAAAACTGCCGGTTATGTAGGCTTCGCACACACGATTGCGATAACCAACTCTTCTACTTGATTCGTAATTTCGAAATAAATTATTTTCCGTATTTGCGCCTTTTCGGCGATTTTTTGGTGTTACCCTTCACATAAATAGCTGTAGACTTAGCTGAGTGTACGTCAGAGGCCTAATTTTTTTTGTAGAATATATTGCATTGTCGAAAAAGTAGTGACTGTTTTTAAGTCAAAATTGAAGCCACCATTTTTTTTATATTTTAGTTTAGAGCGATATCGTTAAGCTAAATATGCATAATCTAAATTGATGACCTTCTGTTACCTGTCTGGTAACACCATAATTCTATCACAATAGAAATTCTATGGTTCCTGGGCGGAAAATTGTCGCCAGTGATTTTTGCGTCCCTCTATTAAAGTGTCCCCCATTAAGGGTGGTCCATAAAGATCAAGGTGGAGAATAGTCTGAGAGTATAGAATACGGACTATGCGGTGGGCGCACTTCATACAACTTTTCTCAGTTTTTGTTTGCAGCTAAATACCTATAGTTTGGCATTATCATGGTAAGAGACACGTTTTTTTCTCTTTGCTAACTCCAGTAGATTTTTTGCAATGGGTCCTTAGAATCTTGTCACTATGCTTATTGATAGTAAGGGTCCGAATCAATTGTTTGGCCGGACGGTAAAAACTATAACGCATGACTTCTTTTCAATCTCACAAAATATATAACATCGCTTCCTTTGGTGACTGTCTGGGCTCCGCCAAATCGTGGAGCACATTTTTTATTCGCAAGTTATCGCTGCATGTGATCCACTGTTCATCACCTGTAGCAAATCCGTTGATGAATGCAACGATTTCGTTGTGTTTCCGTAAAGATTTGCAGATTTAAATACGACCGAGTAAATGATTCTGCGTCAGCTCGTATAGGAGCCAAGCATATTTATAAGTAGTTTTATATATATATATATAAGTAGGTTTAAAACTCCTTGGTGGTGCATGTAGAAACGTATCGTAAAAAATCACAAAATGAAATTTCTAAATAAATCCTGCAGAAATTACATTCATGTTCCCTCGGGTCTAAATACAGACATTCCAAAAATATTAGATCTACTAGTAAACGTCAACTTTCAAATGAAATCAAATATAACATGAGATTGTAAAGCATTCTAATTAAAAATGGTCAATGCTTTTATGAAGGATGCGTTTAACACGCTGGTACCTGAATGGATACTGTAATCATCATACAACAGGAATATCGCGGTTTTTGATTAAAAAGAAAAAAAATTTATTCCACTTTCCACTTTAGGAAATAGCAAACGCCTTTGTAGGCTTGTGCTTTCATAAAAATATTTTTTGAAACACATTTGCATTCGTTTTTTTTCATTTCGTTAAATTTGTGTAAGTTCTTGCTTTATGCAACATGCGGTACATCCTGAGATCTTATCCCCTTCGGCTTCCGTTTTTACTACATTATAAGTTGGTGCGTAACAAAACAGTTATGCCGATGCTGATATATCACTATTATAAGTAATAGCAGCAGAGAAAACAAAACTATAGAAGCTGAGAGACTAATTAATTCAAAGGTAGACTGAACTACAAGAGTAAACGTTGCTGTGGAGTGTGATTCGTCATCGCAAGCAGCATTTCTGTTACAGAAATGTTGAGGCGTGTGCACTAAATAACTACAATGGCCGACGTAATGTCCGGTTTCGGAGGGTTACCTTACCAATGTTGGAGAAAATCGCAGGACTTCGCAGATCTAGAGGACCGCGTGTATTGGCGAGAACTAATTGATCGCTGGCGCAGTTAAACATACCAATAATCCTAGACGTTTCCGCCAGTATCAGTGCTTGTGTGCAAATACTGCGTCGTTGTCACATATGTGGGGTAGAAGCATTCTTGATGGGTGTTCAAAACAATACGGTATAGTACTATTTTTTTTAAATGGTGCAACAGGCGTGCAAGAAGTCTTGTGTGAAAAAAAAATCAGCCACACAGACATCTATTTACATAATCCGCAGTCAGTACGATGTTTATCCTGGAAGGCCTATGACGACGATCACGGATAGGAATTAAGAAGGGGTGAAGCGAGTAGTGTTCACGAAGAACCGAATCGCCATAAAAAAATTAGCGAAAAAAAGTTTTTTGAGGCTGTTATTACGGGTGTTTAGGTGTGGGTGTACGACGACGAGACCAAAATACAATTTTGTGAATACCGGTTCAAAGAGGGACCCTAGCCAAAAAAGTCGCACGACAAATTGAAGCTGCCTTTTTGACAATTTCCATGTATAATCAAGTAATCATTTATTACGAATTTATGCTCCAAGATAGTTAAGGTTACTCGCAGCTGTTTGACGCAAGAGACCAGAGGCTGGCTCTGTTCAAGACAAACTATAGTGTAGCTAGTCCTAGATCCTCTACACGACAATGTATTACTTAACTACTCAGTCTGCACAACGCTTTATCGTGTCAAACTTTTGTGTGTACCCCAATTCCAGACCTAACTTTCTTTAAGGCGAAGGGAAGGCAGTTCGACTCAATAAATCGTTGACAAAGCTGACGATTCCGATGATCAAGATAAAGTGTTTTTGAGGACTGGAAAAAACGGTAGCAAAAATATGTTCTATCTGGCGGGGACAGATGCAATACTTTTCCATTAATCAAATTCAATCGTCGGGTTTGTCAGCTAAACCTGCGATCTCTTATATATATATATAGAAAATAGCCGGTGGCACGCAACACTTTTAATCTATAAGGAACGATTCTTTCAAACCAATAACTAAAAAGACCTGGAAAATCAACAAAACAAGAACAACAAACGCTCTTTTTTTTCTTTCATGCTTTAGTTTCCTAGTATCTTCAACAGCATATAGTTTTCTATTGTCATACTCCCTAGTTTACTTGCTTACTGAGTCTTGAACTTCACATTCACGATATTTCAGTTAACTCCATCGTGGCAGGCTTGTGTTGTTTATCCGCCTTTACAATTTTGAGTTTTGTAGTTTGCTCGTTTGTTATTTTTGCCGCCTAACATCCTCCCAGCTTTGTATATTCGTTATCAATTAGCGTTTGGCCATTATAATTGGAGTAGTATGTTTAGAGGTGACGTGAATTGGATCACCATATCTTTCATAGCATTGCTTCTCGCGTGCCGTTTTACATGTCCTCCCCGTACCATTTATTCGCTCCACGTAGCTATTACACGATGCTTAGTTCTTTTACTTGCGTTATAGGTACTACAAATTATTGTTACTTTGTATTTAATTATCTTTTTTCTATTCTTTCTCTGCGCGGCATATAACATGCACCAATACTGATCTGCACGACAATTTGAACGCGGCCATTCAAAATTTCAGACGAGTAGATATGTCTGCTCTTAGTTGGCTGGAAGAACGCCAAGTGCATACATTTTTCATCTAATAGTCGTCACCCCCCACATATGCCGCGGGCAGCAGAAATCAAATTAGACGCTACGCTAGATTTTGGCAATTACATCAAAATCGTACTAAATAACAAGTGTTAGTCATCCAATTAATCTTATTGCTAGATAATGCATTACATGATTACAGGACTGTAGACGAAGTGGATCGTCTCCCCTGTGTTCTGAGCAATTCTTAAACAGACGCAAAACGCGATTTGATGACCCGTTCCAGTTAAAACTTCGAAAAGTTCGAATTTGTGCATATACCTTTTCAGCTTCTTTTACGACCGTATTTAATTGCCGTCACGTAGTTCGCTTCTGAACTTAAACAGCGTCGGAATAAGCTTTACAATTATGTCCTTAATATTTCTATACCTGCGTATTCACATATTATCGGTGTGGCTAAATCGTAAGCTACCTTCGAATGCTCGAACTAACTCCGCGAAGATTATCCCGCTAATAAAAGTCCAGTCAGCTGCCACGGGCAAAAATAGTTAGAATTTCGGGGGTACGTAAGTGACAACAAGTTGCGCATTAAAATATTCTACTGAAGATCATGGTAATTATTCAATGTATGTTCGTTAGTACAATTGACTGTTTTTAAATTCAGCCTCAACACCGGGATATGCTAGCAGAGTGTTGAGCTTCCAAAAAAAACGAAACACATTTCCTTTCATGCTTTTCTCGTGCCATTAAATATAAGTTTTAGCTATGACAGTCAATAAAATTTTTCAAAACTATGGTAGTGACTTGTACGGCACTACAACAGAGTAAAAAGCAAAATTGTTGAATGCGTAACTTATTTGGTGAAAGTACACTAAATTATTTAATTAAATTAGCAACCGATTCATTGTGGGTGTTTGTTTTTCACTCAGATGGCAGCCGTTTTATTAGAAATAATTGAAGTTTAATTCTAGAATTATAATCATGGTGATGTTTATTATTATTATTATTGTTGTTATTATATTGTTCGCCTGTTAAACTCGATTCTAAATTAATAGACAGTGAAATAAGCCTTCAAGCGCTATCATCCGCTAAAAATCTCCTAGGCATTTGTAAATGGTTATATCTATTGTGAAGCGGCAATCTCTATGCGTCGTATGAATATTACTAATTTAAGTAAATGGTTGTCTTGCTTCTTATATGTATTAGTAATAACATAGTAAAAGCATAGTGTATCCATACGCCTGTGTGCAGTTGACCTTGTTGCTGCTGATATTCTCGATATTTCGTGATACGTTATTTTGTGACGTCATATCTACTAATATTGGTAACTGCGTTTACATCTACACTTGTTGTTTGCTC
This sequence comes from Varroa jacobsoni, assembly GCF_002532875.2. Lineage (NCBI taxonomy): Eukaryota > Metazoa > Arthropoda > Arachnida > Mesostigmata > Varroidae > Varroa > Varroa jacobsoni. The sequence continues at coordinate 253,291 of NW_019213021.1, forward strand.
TTTCTGCCTTCATTCAGGAACATAACGTAGAAAACCCAAAGTAAACAGATAAGAAAATAGTGAATCAACGGCAATGTCTCAATGCCTAGTAATGGGAATTCACATAATATGAAACACAAAAACCTCGTATGCGTAAATAGTTTAATTATATGGGATAATAGCACTTATAGTATACGCTTGCTTCGCCAGATCAGCAGGATACTTTTACGTTACTGTTATTCAAACTTTAGTCGTATTTGTTTTATCCTAGATCGTTCTTAATGAATATATTATACTGTAAAGACACTGGAAAGTTTTGGCGAGATGGGTATTGCTGTATCTTTCCAGAAAAGTATTCACCAGCGCTCTTAAAAGCCATAATAAAATAGATTGATAAATTAAACGGAGATAGTACCACCTATTTCTTCTAAACTACGTGTTCTTTTCCATCAATGTTTGTTGACAAATGGGCAACAATCAATCACCTGGGCAAATAACAATGGGCAATCAAGCACGTGCTGACAACAATGATTTATATTTGATCTAGGAGGTGAGCAAGGCAAGTGTGTCTCAACACGTCTCACCAACTCAGGATTTATATCACTTTCGATATGACGAAATAAAGTTCTGACGTATATATATATATATATATATATATATATATATAACACAGTAGGTCGAATAAAAACCCCGTTTTATTTTTTAGCAGAAATAGTCATCCTTCAACCTTATGGAAATGTGTGAACGCAGGTTTTCCAGCCCTTTTTTGGTATTTGAACACTGCACCCGAAGTCGTGGCATCCTAAAACTAAAGTTTGTAAATAAATGACACGTACTTGGAACTACGAGGGTGTAATTCACATGCCGCCAAAGTAAACTAAAACAGTTTTCCGAAGCCTTTTTCGATTAGGTACATGCATTGAAGGTTTCCAGCCTCTTAACTTGCTTTGTTACTCGCCCACGGAATTTCTCCAAAAGTGCCATGCACCTAGTTGAACGCAACAACTTAGAAATGGTACAATAAAAGTAACGCTGTTACTTCTAATACCCTCCAGTCAGCTGTAGTTTTACATTCCGGAAAAGGCTAGGACAGAGCTACGCAGGTTTTCCAATAGAGAATCTTTCTCATAAACGCTCAGAAATTAAATTTAATATAACTGGGGAAGTAACTAAACACCCGTTTATCAATTTAACGTGCACGCGCATATATATAAGAATATATATATATATATATATATATATATATATATATATATATATATGAAAGAGGACATTCGATTTTTAAAGTTGACTTATTTTTGGTTCCGCCCATCCAAGTCATAAACAAATGTCTCATGAATTCGTCTGACATCGTACATTTTAAGAATTATTAGACCGTTTCTCTTAGCTAAACGTGAACTGCTACGCCTCTGCAGCAAACGTCGCCCGAAACAGTATTCTGGAATCTTCAGAAAATGTATGTGTCATTGTTTTGACTCTAATACGTTTTCTGAATAAACTTGTCGGACTTGTTCATGCATTTTTTGCTCAACATTGTCAAGTTGAAACGAGATCAAACTAATGGGACATACGTATATGATTTGGGCGGGCGTAAATAGGGAAATCGTCAAAATATCGAAAAAATTAATGTATCGATTTACGCATATATATATATATATTAGGCATTTTGAATGTGTGTATTTATGGGCATGACGTGCGTCCTCTGTTAAACGATGAGACCGGAATCGGCTGGCACCAGCGATGGTCCAATATCCATGAATGCCAAAAAGCATCCGTTTAAGGATAACAGTATTTGTTCGCAACTTCTATCAGCCATCTGAGCAGGCAATCCATTTTTGCAACCCCAATATGATAACACACATTTATATATTTATTCACACATATATGCGTGATGTTATATTATAACGGCATTATTATTGTTGGCTTACTGTTACAGCTCTGTCTTCAATACCTGTCGTTGGGCAAAGACACGATACAACACTTTCAGCGTTTATTATATTACACTCCACGTGTATTAGGTTGAAGTGCTCAGTAACATTCGTTTTTGAGACGTTCGGATCCTGGTACAAATTTAGTCTTTATTGCTGACCTTATTTCGAGTGTCGGCTGCTAACAGCATAGCTTGTCGACAAAGCGCACAACACTGACAACACGAAGGACAGCGCTTGACTGTCTCCAGATCCCAATGACCTCCCTTGCGAGAGGCATTACCGCATAGCGTACATGTGGCCATAATGCAGTTGGATTCAAAGTTCCCTGTAGAACCTTTTTTACCACCGCCTTTACCCCCCTTACCACCTTTAGCTCCCCTCCCGCCAGCTTTGCCTCCCCTACCCGCTGCCCTTGTTGCACGCAGTCCTGGAGCTAGAGATTGTTTCCGAGACTGGACACCCGACGGCGGCTCCGACGGCGGTTGGGAGCCTCCACCCAACAGCGATGGAACCTGGGAAATCTGGGAACCTTCTGATGGTTCACGGTTGGATGACACTGAGGGTCGTTTTGATACTGATGGAAGCGAAGGAATGGAACCCTGAGAGTTGGCAGCAGATGGCGCTCGAGTACCCTGAGAAGATGAGTGTATTGAACCATTTCGTGAAGATCGATGATGTTGTCCCGCGCCGTTGTGATGACCACCCCTCCCCGAGCCACCGCCATTCGAGCGGCTTCCATAGCGATGACTGTGTTTATCCGAACGAGACAATGACGTTGAATATTCCAGAAGATTGACCTGTGTAGACGCATTACGTACGGTCTTTGTGCATGAAGATACACTAATTAAACTGCGGCTCTTTTCGCCGATCGAATCAACATCACCAAGTGACGAATCTGATTGGGCCTGAGGTCTAAATGAGAGCAATTTACAGGATGAAGGAATTAATGCAGTAGTAGTAGAGATAGCTCTCTGATTTACTTCTAAACGCATTTGGTATTTTAGATCCTGCTGAATAACCAATACACTCTGAAAAGATTCCCGAATATCTGGATCTCGCGGTAAAATGTCTTCGTTTCCCTTATCCACTTCTTCAGCAATTTCGTCAACCTCTTGTAGGGGCTCAAGTTGATCATCATCATCATCAGTATCATCGTCTGACTTATTTTCCCCCTTGTGTCTATGCCGCTGATGTGGGCCGGATCTTCGGTGTTCAGGTTCCCTATTTCTGTCATCATTTGCATCGCCGCTTTCGTCATCGTCACCATCTGAATCGTCAGCCTTTGGATTTTCCTGCTGTTCGCGGATTGCGCCATTTCTGCCGGTTTGTACACCTCTCTCCCCAATATCTCTGCGCCCATTATCCTCTTTATCCCCACGATTTCCGTTTGAATGGTCATGATTACTATTTCCATTGGAGTCGCCATTACTGCTACTGCTGTTGGAGTTATGGTTGCTGTCTTCGCTGTGGTGCTCGTGGCTATCTTCCCTTGCTGATGAGCGTTCCTCGGTTTGACGTCCGCCTTGAGCCCTTTCTTGGCCTCCATGTTTTTGATTGGCACCGCTTTCCTGCCGATTCCCGTCATCATCACTATCATCCGTCGAATCTCGGCCACTTCCTCCGTATCTTCCCCGTCTACTACTACTACTGCTACTATTACTACCATCGTTTCTTTCCCCATCCACATAGAGCCCTAACTCGTCACCCTCTTCTACATCGGCATCGTCCTTTTCCCCAGCATCTTCGCCTTCAAATAATAACTCACTGTCACATCCTTCTGCCTTTGAAGTGTCCTGATCATCGTCGTAATCGTCATCCCGACTGACAAGGAAATTCCAATCATACATCACTCGGATTCTATGGTTTTCATCTTTCAACATCTTGTTATTGTTATTCTGTTCCTGTCCAAGCTGTATGGCCACTTCACTGTCGTCCTCTTGTTCGATTCCGACTAGGACCTCATCGTCATCATCGTTGTCAACGAACTCATCATTACCGACCGAGAAATTTAGGATCGAGGAGGAACGGTCGGAGTAGCCCCACGACTAATTGACGCGTTTTTCCGATCAGGATTTTATTTGTTAGTAGTGAACCAGGTTAATATTGGTAAATGTGAATTTAATGTAAGAAGTATAAAATTATTTAAATATGCATTTGTTTAATACATAAATTGATTTCAAGTTGGCAATACGTTATGCAGATTGTTGGTTGTTGAGACAATTGGTGATATCCGCAGTAGTGGTAGTGGCAGCGTGCGTAAGAAAAGAAACAGAAAGACGCGCTTACATGTTAGTCTTTGAAACATTGGCATAATTATGATTTGATTAAATTGTTTAAAAAAATATTGTGGACACACGTTCGTCCTTTCAGAGGACGCAATCGCACACTGCTACTTGTCATTTAGCCGATATCCCCGTCAAACGTTACCGCTGACAAAGTATTCTTCTAAGTTAGAACCGTGGAGACTAAAACTCCAGATTTTACTCTTATCAATGCCCGTTGGTTATCAATAGCATTAAAGCATATTTATGTAACTATTAATTACTCCTATAGGTTACATTATATTAGTTACTACTACTACTACTACATTATGGCTCCCGTAAATTTTTCAAAACTGTCACCTTGTCCTTTCTTGCTCTATTCAAGAAAGATATTCCGGTGGATAGATTGGGTTTGCTGAAATCCAAACATCAAGAGACGCAATTTTTACGGAAACGCCCAAAACCTACTTATCACATACAATATTGAGAGAATTAGCTCAAACAGCAATGTACTCGAAGAAGTTGATCGTAACGAGCTTTCTGCATGCCAAAAACGTTTTTAACACCCCTACCTTGAGCAAGGTGTTTACTCTCTTGAAGAAGGGACAGATCTCTCGATACCTGATTTCTCTGATCTCCGGGTATTTATAATCGGCGGCCATCGGAAAGAATATTTTTTCTATGACCGTAGAAGCCACACATTGGTTTACATTGAGCTTACTACAATGCATTCTGCTGTATGATGGCTTTTGCTTTTGGACGACCTTCTTGGAAGCATAAATTATTGCCTACACAGAGGACATTAGGAGAACTTCGAGTAGGAAGAAAAGTAGGACGCAGGAGTGCAGAGCGTAGGGCGAATCAAATGCTCACAGAAATATGATATAGATAAAAGACGATGGGTTATTATTGGCCCTTACGAAATCGGAAACCATACTACTCACTAGCACAAGAAAGATATTTCTCACGCTTTATGACTTAATGTTAACAAAATTTATTTTCTTATTATCCACCGTAATCGTAAAAGATATCTATCTTCTACGGTGATACTGGGTAATAAAAAAATGAATTTTGTTAAAATTTTGACAAGACACTTGAGAATTAAGCTAAATCATCCAATATGGTGCATGTACCACATTAGAGGAGCTGTTGCAACAGTTATCGAAGTACCTATGGAACTACTGACAACTCTACGGAACACTTACGGGCCTAGAAAGAGGAAGCAAATGTTCGTAATGGCGGCCGCGGAATCGATTGCACTGTTTAGGATTTCTGCCTAGACTCTGCTAGTGTCTACGGGCAACACGGCCAAGAACTCATTACGCACAACACAGCGAGTCCTAACATTAAAGGTCACTCTAACGCATGGCACTATCAGCACACACACACTCATGATTTGACCACATGGGGACCACACCTTGCAACTTAAATATAAAAGAGAAACGTCTCATGGCACGACTGGATAGAAGACGCTTAAGAAAGAATCATTGCCATAATTGGCATATGTCAAAATGAAATGGAACTCCACGCGCAAATTCACTCCAGACGCGGTCTTTAAAGACATTATCCTTAATATTGAGGTCTGGATCACACGGCCTGGCGGAGAACTTATCTACTACCTCAAGCAAACGCCTTCAAAATTTACCTGTTTAGGATAGGGAAGGACCCTTCAGGCAACTGTGTACCATACACGAAAAGAATTGAACTCATGACTTATCATACGCTAGCAGCGTGCTTGCTTATGTTTTGGAAATGCAGAAATACTGCGTTCCCTTGGTGATTAAATAAAAGGTATGCTACATCACTCGATTGCACGAATGTTAAGGTAAATGGGAGATCCTAGCTAGGGTGGTTTTGAAGGAAAGGATTGTCGGATCGGAAGGTGTCTGGCGGGCATACAGACATTTCCAACAGTTCTCCGCGGCCAGAGGGTTCACGGAGGATACGATTTAGCTCATTTGGTGAGGTACGAAACCTAACCAGAATGACTCCGCGTTGATTACTCGGTGGCGTAAGCCGCCCCTTCTATCAGCCTGCAATACCGTTGATCAATATCTAAGCTGACTGCGAATAAAGCTTTGAAAAGGAATCAAGAACTAGGGGACAAGGGTCTCAGCGGAAACAAATCAACTGTCAGGGTCAAGCCCACACTCGGCCCACATATGATAAATGTTTGGCTCGTACTTTTATTTTTATACTTTGATTTTTTTTTTTAAAGAAGACAAACAGGTCCATAATTTTTCGGAAACGATACTGTTTCTGGCTTGATAGGTACTTTCGGTTACACCAGTAAAACTATGCCTCTGAAGTTGCTTGTTCTAGAGAAAACATAAGCGCAAATTAATGGAAAAGTAGCCGTGTTGGAAATCACTGGCATATACATTCACACGCCTTTTAAGACAGATCACTTAATTTTGTACACGATAAGAGCCTTACTACAAAGTTCACCTATGTATTACGGCTGTTATTATCTACCTGGGAAAAATGCACATGTCGATCAATGTGTTAAAATAATAAAATAGCGAATCGACGATATAAAGATCCAAATTAAAGAAATCGACTTTTGCAGTAAAATATGACTGAGACTCTAATGGAAAAACAACGACTTCTGTAAAGACTGTTAATCATTTAAGTGAAAACACCTAGATCCTTCGTAAGACACGTAGCCCATCACGATGCTAGCTATTAGCTAATCCATGATAGCTGCTGGTTTGTATGTTTATAGGGTTTTTATGGGGAGCAACATTCTTTAAAAACACGATTTTTAGCCAATAAACGTGTTTTTAGAAGAAATACAGTTGTAAGTGGTTAGTACTTTTGCTTGCGCTATTAGCAAAGCTAAATAACGCCGATGTTGAGAAACGATGTTATTTTCGTATTCATACCTGAATTATACAAATCCAGTTACTCAGTCCGGACATCATACATCCTTAATTTTTAACTTTTTTCTGAGGCTGTGTAATCTTTAAGGGATCTTGCAGTTTGTGCTTTTTTATATAATAAAGAAACTTATTCAGTTCCGATTTTTCTTCTAACTACATGTTCGTGGAACCTATATGCATCAAACACTACAATAAACCCGAATGTGCTGTCCTTGACTAGCAAATATAGAGTAAAAATATTTAGTTGGAAGACGCAAGCCAAAAACTTTCTACATCATCTCTGAGCTGATTATGCCTGGATATAATAACAAGGTTGGAGAGGTGAAAAGAAATATAAGAAAACAAATACCATTTCTCGCAAAGCACATCATAAATTAATTCGAATCTACCGAAATTCTATAAACCTGCTTTTTAATATTAATAGAAAAAGAATGTCCCTTCATTACTTCGATCGACAGTTTTAAAGCTGTTTACATGATAGCATATAAGCTGTTTACTGATAATAAAATACCACACCGTTGGAACAGTCTAGGTATCTAAGTCGTAGAGATGTAAAACAAGTTGGATCTTATTAATACTCGAGTAATCTACATAACAGGGTGATCAACTGGCAAGTTACTGGCAAATGCTGCATGTGCCGTACTCAGTAAACAACATATAATCATGACTGCCTTCCTTCCTGTGAATGACCTAATTAAGTGACCTATGGTTATATTTAGGCTAAACAGTGTAGGCAATGATAACCATGGTAATGAATCCACGCCCGTGATGCTTTTTGACACATAATTAACAGCAAAGTATGCACAACAATTTATCTACAATTAATAAATCTTAAAAATAATGCTCAAACTTACGAGGGGGCAACTGGCCTCGGTCGGTTGGGTATCTGGGGAGGAAGAGGGGTGGGCCGACCCACGGGAGGTGGTGGAGCACTTCGGGGGCCCGTAGGACCCGCTGATCCCGGGTTCGTCGGAGGACGCCTGTTTCCGCCCGGTGATGTCGGTGGATCGGACGACTGTAATTTGAGCAAACAGTTTCTAATACTACTTTCTTTGCGTAATGTAACGGAGCAATTATTTTGCTACAACCTTCGGCTAATTACTTATTAGTTTAGAAATTTCGATTTTATATATATCTATATATATATATATATATAATTAGCTTAATAATGTGCACACATTACACTATATATGTCATTACTTGATAGTTACTTGTTGGAAGTATCGATTGTTCTGAGGACACACCTGACTGGGAGGCAGCCAGTCCTGTTTGACTGGCGGAGGAGCAGGGTGGTATGCTGTTGACATCGAAACATCGCCTACATGAAAGACGTTTCGAAAAATTATAATAATAACAATTAATATTACTGATCTACCGGAGCTCTTTTTAAGTCAGACTACTGATAATATAGTGTTTGGATATTTTTCAAAAAAGGTGAGTTATATTTGCGTTACACACAATATTTTTTAACATTTCCCCCGCGTTAAAAAAAATTCCATAGTTTTTATGCGTACTTTTGGAAAAAATAATGCGACCACTAATATCTGCTCATACGATTTGTCGTTAAATTTCACCAGTAGCTGTAACTACATAATGATTCTTTCCAATGTTATAGTAGAGATCACTGAAGAAAAACTTAAAAAATAAAGCCCGTAGATCAGAAAAAATGATATGTTTGTTTTACGGACTCTGCTTTTTGGAGGAAGTGCAAAGGAATAATGCAGATTATATACTTCTATCGCAAAGCGTTTTGTGATTTCTTGTTTTCATGATTTTTTGTAATTTGCCTCTTTCGGATAGTTATTAAAAAGCGTTTTTGTGAAAGCCTTTATGTACATAATGCTTATGTGTGTCACTTCACTCCAGAGCCTCCGTTCGCAATTAAGTAATAAAGAAATTATCATAAATGATGCTTATATTTTGCTACAAATACAAATCTATCAATAATCGATTGGTTTAACCACGTCAAGCACACCTGTAAGGTTAACACACAATAATGATATGTGTTAATCTTACCAATAATTTGTAAGGCCTCTCTGCAGGCATGGTACATGCGAAGCATCTCTTCTCGACGAGCAGCTTCCTCTGGCGATTCCTCCATCATCTGACTTTGATCTCCCGACGCGTATAATGCTGCCAACAGTTCGCCGTAAATAAAGTCCTTCGTGTTGTTGATACAAAGATACATGATGACTTTGGGAACGAGATCTCGGAATGTTTTGGTTATAATTTTCATGTATGAGTCCACGAGGTTGCGAATCGTCTCGACTTGTCGCTCGAGTTGTGGGTCCATCGAGCCCGAGCCCATTCCGCCCTCTCCGCCCTCCGTCGCTCCCTCCTCGCCCACTTCTGAACTCTGTCGCTCGGGGTATACGCCTGCTCGGAGGAACGACGCCTGGATACAGCGACAGTGTAAAAGTAAGCAAATTCAAAGCAAACAGTTATTATCTGGGTATATTATAGAGTGGCGATCGGGCTTATAACTGGTGAGAAACAAAATTAATGGTTCAGCATATCTGCGATTGCACTAGCTGCTAAAGACAGCAAAAAGGGAGTTTTAGATCAAACAGATATTTTAAAAAGTATAATAGATAACAAGTATGTAGCAGTACGAATCATGCGAATGTGAGGATTAAAAACTAGTAACCAGCTATTATGTACCCTTTGTAACATTTGTCCGTAGAGTGGCCTCTGGCTTTGCTGTTTATGTCACGTCGGATAATTACAATATTTTCGGACATATAGCAAATTTATGAAATAGAGCAACGGGAAATAAAACCACAGTTCCTTGCTTACACTTTTTAAAATTAATTTTGGATTATATTAGTAAAATAACAAAAAAAAAACTAAACTTGGAAATAATTGCTAAGCACTCAGTTAACGAAGGAAGTAAATTTTACTCAAAAATACATACGTAGAACATCAAACAGAATAAACCTTAGCTATAAAATAGTAAATGCAAAGGATTATAAAATAAAGCATGGTCAAAAGACATCGGTTAAATCGACAATTATAACACAGCCTTTTGCCACACCATTTTCCGATTATACTGGAAGTTATAAAAAGACCGCTTAAAAATAATATACGTATTACAACATCCAAGGAAGTGCGTATAATCTCGATTATACCTCAATTTTCAACTGGATCTGGGTTAGCCAATATTTTTAGCTACTCCACACTTTTCGAAAATAATAACTAATTATAATATATATAATAATCCTTTTTCTTATTCAATTGTGGGCAGTTAAAGTTACATTATCATGCGTTCCTAATCTCAACTTCGGTCTGATTTTCGTGTGAGCTGATGGTACTAGGGTCTATCTGCGCTCGACCGATTGGGATGGATTACATAAATATTTGAGTGAATTGCGTAAACGAGGATTGTAAAAGATTTCTCGAACATTATATACAAAGGTTTTTTCGTTTTCTTGTCAAATTTTGAGTTTCTAAAAAAATAGTTTTTTAGCACTTTAGGGGAAATTTCTGGACCAAATCGAAGTTTGAGAAAAACCGGAGTAAGTTTTACATAATTTACATACAAACTACAATCATTATGAAATGGCTCTAGATGTAAGAGTAAAAATCATTTCCTAAATGCGCCAAGCTTGACTTTTAAAAAAGTCAACGTTTTTTTCTTTTTTTTTTAATTATTACGAATCTTCAATAAAAGGATCTTGGCATAACCTAAATATACTTTTTCGTAGTCTACATTAGAACATCTTCTCTTGACACATACGAAATTGGATTTCGCCGTATAATTAGAGCTCATTATTCGTAAGTATAAGTATCGAATAAGTCGTTGTCGATTTGTAAGGGAAATTTTATCGATATAACGTAACCAGCTGGCGTTACAATTAGCAATGTTTCTCCTTATGTGTGTAATTTGTAATGAATGACAATTGAAGTACAATCAAAAACTAAATGGATAGGAAAGGCTCGTGCTAAAGCGAGTCATATTATGAGCCATTCAGAAACGACGTTCTACGCGTCTCGCATCACAAGGTCTCCCAGACGTTAGCTGGCCTTTGCCTACAATCCCTACACTTTCATAGACGTCAAATATATAGTTTCATAAGCTTATGCCAAAGTGGGCAAGCTGGATGTAAAAAAGGGGATAATATATATTCATATGCAGATTATATCATAATCTAACTTCTAGACTGGCCATAGTTGTCTGAATTTCTAGCGCAATGTTCTTATACTTAAAAGTCACAAGCCATTTTAGATATTGATGGCTTAGTTAATTTATAATTATGTAATAATGTAATTTCATTATTCTTATTATTATTATTATGTTATTCAATAAGTCATCATTACCAACAATAATAAACCTGCTAAGATTTTAAAGAGATTATGTAGCATAAAATATACACTGGGAGATAGATATAAGTCAAGACCCACTGGAGACAATCTGTCGCGAAAGTATATATTATTTCACATTTTTGTTATATCTCGCTAATTCATAACAACAATTATGCAACCATTGCAAACAGTACGGTACTGACAACTCCTCATGACTTTGGAAACCACTGAAACCAAGTTGACCCAAACTGCTTTTTTAATAAAATCTGTTCTCGATCTGTAACTGTATTTCATGAAAGGGCATTTACCTGGGGAACAGATGCTAAAATATGTTCTTTGGTCTTGTACGGTTGGTGGGATTATCAGGAACGTTAGATCCTTGTTCTTTCGGTTATCAGATACTCATCACTATTAGGTTGTTATAAACACAAGATTAGAAAAATTGCATGAAAGGTCATCTAACGTCTCGTCAAACTTTCACTAACGAGGTTCTTCACAAGATCGCGTAAACTTCCGAATGATTTTTAACACGTGAGCTTGCTGCGACAAATTTTAGAGGAATAAATATCTACTTCAAACGCTGATTTTGGTGACGTTCTGTCTGTATCTGACGCAGTGCAGTAAGTCCTCATGCCAATGATGATATCCGACGTATTTAACAAATGACTATTTGAGTGAAGTAAAAACAGATTTATGGGATAGCATGGGTATTGGTAGCTACGAATAGTTCCTATCTTAGGTTTGTATGGCCTTAGGTAACCTGTTCGATAGGCGTTTTTAAGGTATGATATAAAACAAGCTTTGCGTCCGTCAAATAGAAAGCGGCAACTTTACCTTCCATGAATCGACGTCCTCCTGACTCTCGCATGATAGCTCCAGTTGTTTGCAATCCTTGTACACGTTCCTCCAGGGTAAGCCGAACAAACGTTAGTTATGGGATTCAATGGGAATTGAACGGGTCAGCCACACAGCAGACGACGGTGCAAGACAACAATTGGTGCATGTTACAATCGAAAAAGATGATATGATTGAAATCACAAAAAAGATTCAAATAATGACAAGCATGTTTAGCAGATTCAACGAAAGACAAAGATAAAAACATGATTTCAGCAAAGCAGCAAAACATTTTGACAGAATCGATAGCCCGTACCCATTCGGTGTCATAATTTATTAAACCAGCGATGCCATCACACGGTGGAAAATAGAAAGCGAGAAAGTAGTTAAATGAATTATGATGCATGAATTTGTTATGGCAGAGGAGCAATTTTATTTTTTGAAGCGAATTCATTGTGTATTTTAGGCAGACGGTGGTTTAAAGGCGCATTGTAAGTAAATTCATAGAATAATTAAAATGTTTCAGAAGTCGGCGTATACATCCGTTTATGTTTAATTTGGTCAGTTAGTAGACGAGGTTGAACCGTAGGAGTAGAGTAGTCGTAGAGGTTATGGTGATATTTTTTTAGTATAGGATCCATGAGGATTTAGTTGAACGTTGCAGGCGATTGAAGAAGCAGCAGACGTGTGGCAGCAGATAAGAATCACACACAGCAACGACGACGACGACGATAACAACGACAACGACGACAACAACAACAACAACAACAACAAAATGACATGTAGGTATATTGCTGCCATTCGGATACGTTTCTATTACCAATACCAAATATAGCATTAAAAACCGGCTATGTGTGATAGAAATAACCTCAGTATTTAGTCAAAAGTAGTGGTTGAATATCTAGGGATTCATCGCATAGCTATACCTAAGTGAAATAACCTGAGTGAAAATAGGTGATGTCCATCGATGGTAGCAATACCTCACATTGATAGCCTAACGTCTACAAACTGGACTTTTTTTTATTTTGCAAAAATAACCGTCCCTCCTGATACTGCATGTACAAGAGTAAAACTTCTACGTATGATCGTTCCAATGGCCTTGCTTTGGTGTCAGAATAAAAAAGTGTCGTGTTTTAACTTTTTACGAAAGAAGCAAGGTAGAGAGCTTTAAGATCCAGGACTACTAGAGACTACTCTTCTATATTTTATTCTCTATCTACTAATCAAATAAAGTAGCAACAGAGAACTACTCACAAGTATTAGTTTGTCGCAAAATGATACCTATTCACATTGACTGTTCCTTTTTCATTATTTTTTTGCGATATATATTATTGGAGAGCTCCTTTCTTGTTGTTTAAGAATTTTTTCCTCGTGTTGTTCATATAGCGAAATTATGGAGATCGGGCTTTGAAGCAGATGCACTATTACCAGCTTAGAGGTCTTAAAAAAACAAGAGCAATATTCACAAATTATTCCTTAAATATAGTTTTTATTTTACAAATTGTGCCTGATAGATATTTTCATATTTTGAAAAAGTGGTGCATCAGTTCAAAACCCGACTATAAAATTTTACGCAGGTTAGGAAATAAGCTCTTGAGTTTTTGAGCGCCTTAACAGCGATAGAAACCTAGGTAGCAAAGCAACAGGAACTGCTTAGAAATTAGCGAAGCGTACAAGCGGTAGTAGTAATAGTGGATCTCTCTCCATGGCGAGATACGTACACGTCACTATGAGTAACAGCCACAAACAACAAAAAACACATCAGGCTTGTTTATGACAATTTCCTATAGTTGTCACAGCGCGCAATAAGTTTGTAAATAATAGTACATTATAAAAGCTTACACCCAAGATGAATAATTCAACCTTAATTCATCAAAGGCGCTTCATATGCCCTGCACTTCGGGATCAGGCTTCACACTGGAGCAATAAACAGATCACAAATTGGCCGTACGGAATCGGTATTTCATAATAAAGTCGTAACTCGCCCACGGTGGCTTAATACGCTAACCTCAATGCGATTAATTCAACTACAACTAGCATTTTAACCTAATACCGAATTCAATTTATCCAAACTTAATCAACCCTAATGAACGGAAATTACTAAAATCATGCTTATCGCTACAAATCAATCGTAATTAAATACTTTCGTAGCACCAGAACTAAAGCAACCCACTTCTATTGAAATATGAGTTACGAACTTAGAGTGCTGTAAAATCATCTCGAAAAAGATATCTTTGTATAACAGACTCATGTTACTTGGTCCGCATATTTTAATATCAGCTTTCCTTATATTCACCCATTATTATATGATTTCTGAAATTCACGCTTACAAAAAGTACGTATTTGCACCATAGTCACGGCTGCCAGTTCTGCTAATGCAACTCACTACGGTGGTTCATAAAAATAAATAAACACAAACTATTTTGACACTTTCCAATAATAACAAGTGCAGGTGTTGACATTATTTTTATGCAACGAAGACAACATATTTCGGCTCTTGTGTCGTTCATGTGTACCTCTGTACCATAACTGATCCCTCAACAAATGTTTTTGCTACCCTCAGACTTGAATCCTATTTTCACTACATTTAGTTCACTGACCAGCAGTGCAACGAATTACCTGGACATTTGGCGTTACGAAATGCTCTCCTACCAACTGTAGGATGCTAGATTATAGTTTCGTATTGCCTAACGTTTCACCATGCTTCTAGCAGCGAGAATAAATGTTTGAATAAACAATACATACTATGGGCAGGCTAAAAAGAAAATAGCCAAAGCCAACTCACTAACCTCTGATCTGGGTTGAACAGCGCAAAGGTGTTCCTGCGGCTCATGAATCCCGCTTCGATGTCCTTGATCTTCAGCCCGTCCAGCGGTAGCATGTACTTCTTCTCCTTCTCCTCTTCGTCCTGGTAACATAAGAACAAAATAATAAGGAAGCAGCAATTGGAGTTTTAAGCTATGTTAAGGATAATCAACACTTACTGTTTTGCTGAAAATCGCCCAGATCATCTTGTGTACGCAAACTGTTAGCCAAAAAAATTATTTTATATTATCATTAATTTTAGATCATACGTAAGGTTAATAGTTTCAACATTTACGTGACTATCTACATGTATGTGCAGAGAAACATATATATATATATATACCGAAACAAGTTCGACTGCAGTTGCTTTATGGATCGAAGAAGAACTTTAAAATTGTGCAACTTTTTGAACGCGGTTAATAATTTAAATATCGAAGACTACGCTTGATGGGAATAGGGTAAGAAACTATTTTGCACGGCATATATTGCCCCAAACACACGAGAAAGTTCCTTGGAGGATCCTGCAGGAGAAATCTAAGGCTTGGCAAAGTTGCCTCATATAAGGCTACAAACCTTCCAGAACCTGTTTTAGTATAATCGAGGGCTTTATGAAAATCTATTAAATATTTGATAATCTCATATCTGTTACGCTGTCATATCATTCACACCTTTCACGGCCAGTAGCCGCAAGAAATTTTACACTCGCTTACGATTTTCTGGTTTGCCTTATAATTACTAATTTTTTTCAAAAGCAGCATAAAAGGTACTAATGAATTCAAACACTACTAGCAGTAGCTACCGTAAACTGTAGCATATACAGATGGTAAAACCTCTTTACCGCCCAGACGACGGCCAGTTCTCAAAGTAGTACCTCTTCGCTTCCGAAGCCGATAGCCGCCTCCTGACGTACGACACCACAGGCTCCCCCTGTATTTGATTTCACGGTATCAAACGAAAAAGTGAATCCAGTATATAAAGCATCAGATAGCCAAAGAACAATGGCCTGAAAGCGTCAGGGGTACTTCGAGGACGCTACGCCGGTATGCAACGGCTGAGATGCGGCGAAGACCGATATGTGGCAGGGATTCGTCCACCAGTTCGCGGATTAATCTCTGAAAGAAGACCCTAGGTCGCTGGTGCAGTTTTTCGATCTAGGACTGCGTTAAGACTTGGGGAGAAACACTCTCGAACTTCTTGCAGATGAAGCAAGCGTTGTTAGAGATTATCTTAAAAGGGACATACGACGAACGATGGAATCTCTTTTCTACTAATTTAACCTCAGCAACACAGAATGATTAGTATACGGAATAATCTGTGTAATCCAGGACTACTTATCGAAGAAACCCGACACGGTTTGACAATGAACCTAATAAGAGCGCATGGTGGGTAACAGGGATGGGCTAAGGTTTAACAATTAGCCTTACAAAACGTGTGGTGGGTATTACGTATGGGCTACTGGCACATGAAACCACACTGCTGTTAAAAAAGGGTTCCGTATGTCGCGTTTCCGAAAACCAGGATTTGAGCTCCAATTGCGACATAGACGTGTGCAAACCGAAAGCCTTTGTTGGGACAGCGCTTTTGCTTGAACGACAATACTTGGCGCGTTCTCACTAGTCGCCAGTGAGTGTGTTCAAAGGAAATCGGAAGGTTCATAAATTCATGCTTAGTTTTTAACAAGCGTAACTCGTACCGTTCACGCGATTTATGCCAAGATCTCGGTCGTAATGTAACGACTGAGATCTTGGCACTGAGACAGCGTGCTGTACACCAGCAGCATGAGACATGAAAAGACGATGGTTGGCGAACAAGGGCATTAGCCCACTAATGTTAGCCGAACGAGACGAATTGATTTAAATACTTAGCAATAATAAATAATTCTGGAATATTTAGGGCGTAGCATAGGGCTCGATAGCGATAAGGTAATTATAATTCAAAGTTCCAAAGTATGTTTTTCCTGTAATGTCAATCCTGGTGCCTTTGCCTTTTGTTTTTCAATCTTAGCATTTTCAAGCTTTTCTCCAGGATTCTCCAGATCAGAAGATCTACAACGGTAACTGAGTCTTCCGGAGCAAGGAACTTTGGTATCTTGACCAAGAGAACTTCATACGGCAGCTTGTATTTATGGTATTCGTAAAGCAGTTTTCTTCACGTATTTGGTCGGAGACTCACAATATATCAGCTAGCGGCTAGGACTTACGCCCAAACAGCGTTTGAGTTAGCCGCTGTTTATTGTTTACATTTTTAATCGTAATTAACTGGGCCACTGCTACCTGAATACAGAACCCACCTATTAGATTGTCGCAAGAGGCAGGTCGGGGCAATGGGTGGCTTCCCTAAGGGAGTCTCCAGAAGGGGCTATATCCCCGCAGGAAGAAGCTACCTCTGAGGCAACGGTAGAAAGGGTAGCCGCGTCAGGTTGGGCGCTAGGTTGCTACAAGGAACACCCTATCCTCGTGGCACCCATTAATATCTATAGCGGTGTTAGGCTTTGAAACAAGAGACGGAAGCAAGTCTCGGGCGCCAGGGACTGACGAACAAGATTCCAGTTACCAAATTCGGAACTGGAAGAGGAAGCCCCTGGGATGGCAGTCCGAGGGAGCTAGGACCATTGGAGGACTGATAACGGCGCGCAGCAGCTAAGAAGGTAGCCAACTGGGAAGCGTTGCAACAAAGATATACGACTATTTGTAAACCGACTTGCGAGGGGTGACGTAATATTTCTGATAATTGTCATTAAATGTTACGGTCCAGAATGTAAACGATAAACAGCTGTTCGGACACGATTAAAGTAAGCTTTAGCTGCTAGCCGATATATTTTCAGTTTGAACAACGGTGTAATTCTTTACAGTTAGTATAAGATGCATAGGGAGTTGCCGGCTGATTTTGTCTCCCTGTTCCTGATTCGGTGGACAAGCTAAAGACTGTCGAGCCATAAACATAACATTGTGGACGATGAAAGGTTACAGTTTGAAGCAACGTCTTTTGTCGAAAATTACTATCGAAACGGAACTCATTAACGAAATACTGCAACAATTAGAAAACCACTATCAAAATGGAGAATCTGCTACGGTGATACTTCACCAAAATATATGACTTATTTTCCGCCAAATAGCTACCTGGATAAGTAAAACTGTCGAATCTGGAGTTTAGAAACTTAAGGGTAACCACTTTGCTTACAAATAGTCATTCTTATGCTTGCGAAGTAAAAGTGTCGTGGTTAAACCGCAGCTATAGACGATGGCGAGCTGTGTTGTAACATGTTGCAACGGTTTTGTGGCCGATATAAGGAAATCGGATGCAAACAACTTCTTGTTCCAATAAGATAGCACGACTTGCTACACCGCGCGGGAAACACTGTTTGAAATCATGTTCTAGAGCAATTGATATCGATGCGCAGTGACAACACTAAGAGGTCGTTCAGATCCCGCGATTTGACCCTTTTTTCCTGTGAGATTACGTACATGGCAGAAGAACAACGCCGAGACAATCTACGACACGAAGCACTTAGTGAAATGATTGGTGAAATTAGTGTTGAACCGTATATAGTTGTGATTCAAGATTATGCCAAAGGAATTGAATTAGGTTAGCGTTAACTTAAAGAGGGGTATCAAAATGAAGACGCATGGAATAATACCGAAAATCTAAATGTACACATCTTGAGAAATAGAAAACAAATGCCACCTGCACATTATATAAAAGAAACCCTGATATAGTAATTTTGGATTCTCATTCCTCGTGTGACAAAAGAAATTGCACACCAATTTTTAACACTGCACTGCAACTAAAAGTAAATACTAATCCATACCCACATCTGTTGGCAGATATGTACGTATCATGAAAAAATATAGGAAATGCCGCTGAACTCAAGCGTGTGATTTTACTCTAAATGACATTATCAAACAGTAAATCTGAACCTGTAGGTTGAATGTAGTTTGATCAAGAATGAGGCTTGTTTTCAAAGCGGCGTTAGCACAGCGTTTAACAAATTATTATTAGTATTGGTTGTATAAGAAGGCGTCATACATGCATGTTTTGCGGTAACTAACCTTGTACCAGGAGAGGCTTTCCGAGGTAAGGACGAACCAATAGTCCCTCGATCCTCCCTTCATTATTCCCAGGTTGTGAATGCACATGTAGCCCTTGCGGATCACCTGCAAAAGATTGGAAGAGAATAAGAAAAATAAAATGTACTTCGTAGATTATGTCGCCGCAGTAGCTACGAAAACACATTGTTTAAGTTAGCACAGAATACAGGCTCTTGAAACACGACTCAGTTAAATAGCGTCGATAATTTACGTAGAACACATGAGATTTTGATTTTTCTATTTACATACTGACAATATCATTCAATTGGTGGCTAATGTGCGCGTACGTGTCACACACTTATGGGCAGTTCCTCCTATTCATAAGAAGGAACGGCCTCTAGATACGTTTAACATGCTTTATAGCGCAATGCTTTTCTATTTTTATAAGCTTTATGGGCAACGAAAATTAGGGCTTTCTAAAGTACAATCGGTGTTTATAAAACTTATGTATCACGCCTGCTAAGACAAAGTGTGCTTGACTGATCGCGAAAGATAATATGGCAAAGAATTTTCAAGTAGTCATTCTCTAAAATCTATCGAATCTATCTACCTACTATGCAAGTAAAGCAAGCCTATCTGTTCGTTTTCAGTCGACACCGTAGGTCGTCGAATCTGGCGGATTTGATAAGAACGCTAAAGTTTCACCCTGGAGCGATGTGTTAGTGAAGCCGGTTGTACGAATACCTTTTCCAGCAACAAAGTTTCGCTCACCCATAGTGCGTAACGCTGATCCGGACCATATTTTGCTACTTGATTAACAACTGTTGAGAATTCGCTAAAGGTTTCAAGTATAGGTGGCTTATTGGATTTAGAAAAAAATTTAATTTTTCATGTGTTTACTTACTGCTGATTGGTTGAGAGTTGATAAAATATGAACTACTGCGGCATGTATGGTTTATGACAAAAAAAGCACTAATCGGAACGGGATCAACACAAACAAGTGTACGCATCAAAACCAATTGAAGTACGAAAACAACTTGCCTTACGAGATTGAATTTGGCAGGAACGCAAACTGGCAAGATGGTTCCACTAAAGGCATAAAGTTTATTTGGGTTTATATATGGACAACTTCTCTCCCTTTAAGTAACGGGACACATACAGTGTGTCAACGGATCACTGGCAACGAAGTAACGTAATATCGCTAAATAATTTCACCCAAGTCGTTTAATATTAATGTAGAGGTTTTTAAGGAAAGCCGTTAGCTATACACTGTGACGTTGTAGATTTTACTCATTCCATAAATGGCACCAGTCAAAATTTCAAGCGAAGCAGTTATTTAGTTATGATTCTGCGACCCAGAAAAGAAGTAAGTCAGATTGAGATTTCAACGCAGATAAAGAAAGGAACTGTATCTATATCGAACTCGTCTATTTAAAATAAAGACACAGAATATACAAACGGAGATAGATTGAAAATCCACATACTATTGTTTCCGGATCTTAATATGCCAATCAGGAACCTGAGCATTCTAATTTTTGAACGAGCATCTGCAATGACTGTCCCTCAAAAAATATCGTCTGAATAAAATATTATTGATTTTTTTTTGTCTTTTATAATAAAGTTTATTTTCTTTTTCTATTATTATGTTTTATAATAGGAGAGACCTATTTTATTAGGAAACTCGCAAACTATATGAAATAACCTACACGTGTCGTATTTCGACACTGCCTAAATCTGGAGTATGTATATGTAGTATCTGCAAGTATGTAGTAACCAACGGGTCCTTTTGAAAGAGACCCATTCGTTGATTGAACCCGTCATGAACTGAAGTTGACGACGAAATTGTGTTTTGAGCAACCGTTTGAAATTACATTAATCATGTCTTAGCATTAATAAGAGACTATTAATTTATGCGAATCAAACACCGTACTTCTGAAAACAGACGTCCTTTGAATAACAGATTGAGATATGCCAATCAGCTACAACCTGGTTAACAAGGGTTTTAACAGTCAAAAAGAATCACAAAGACTGCCTTACTCTTTGCATATGGAATATAGACAAGATGATGACCTTGTATTCGAAATGAAAACTAGCAAGCTCGACATTTGCATAACTGTAGTTACCGTCATGAAAGCCAGGGTTCCATTTTTTTTCCATCGGTATAGTTTAGGAGTTTTCTCACCACTGTCCCTTAAATTATTTTAGATGGTCATCTTTAAAGGACATTTCATAACCTTTCGCTTAGGAAAAAAGTGATAAAAAATTTACATGTACTTCCCAATACTGCTGCCATCAGAAACAACATCCAGCTACAAAATCATCGACAATTTAGGCACCAAATATTGTCCATACAAGACGCTTCGCACTACTCTTCTTTGTGATTGGTTAATTTAGTTGTTCTGACGCCGTTACCTTGACTTGGCAGGTATTCTACAACCGTGCTACGTTAATTAAATATTTTGTTTGAACGAATTTCCCAAAGCCTTATTGCGTTCCTGCAATTAATGCATGAATTCGTTTCATGCACACAATTTCCAATTTCGTATTAGAAATTGGAAATTTTACTCAAACATACCAACGGCCGTAACGGTCTTAAAAGACCAAGAACCATATGTAACATATCTAGTATATAACAACAAGGACAAAGCATCTATATTATCTCACGCAATGCGTAAAAATCTTAGTAGTTTAATATATATTTTAATATGCATTTTCTATGCGACGGATGGTAAGCTCGATCAATTTACTACATAGTCTTGCACTTAGTTGTAACTACTTCCCCCTAAATACAATAATGCCCCTATTTAGTATAGTATAAATAAATTCTCATTTCCTCCAACGTACTTTAATTCGTTTGTAATTCTATGTTACCATGTTTGTGAGCCAAGCACAGCTGTAAATTCTTCACTTATTGTAGAAACCTCTTCAGATATAGCTTAACATAAACATAATGTTCAACGAAACGCTCTGTGCTGTTGATGACCATTATATATGTTATGTATTGAATCTGTGATTTTACTGACTTCAAAAGGTAGAGTCGCTCACTATCCAGCTTGATTATCTTATTCTAATGTCAGTTAACATGGTCATTTTATAACGATTACAAAAATAACATTTAAAGATCTAAAACATAGCGAGCTGTTGATGAGCCTGGAAGAGTGGCAAGTGACGAGATGATGGCTCCGGCTACGACACGCTAAAAAAGATCGCCCTAACGTATCAATTCACGGTTACTATAGTGCGTATGGTACTTTACATCGAAAAATTTGATACACCTCTCCTATTTTTGGATCAGCATGTATAAAATATGCATTTCTCTATATGTTTCTAATTCGCATGGTTTAGATGCCTGAAATAGCTACTCAAAGATTATGGCAGCTCTTGAGGAATGGTTTCCACGTAACGCTCAAAAATTATTTTTAAAATAGAAAAAGATAAAAAAAATACTTAGTCGTTAGCTCTACGCTACTTTACAATATACAATACACAACCTATAATATTATCTCGTTTTTTGTGTTCGGGACAGTAATGATCGTTTTCTTTTCAAGTATCGACCTTTAATTGATCTGTTATTCGGGTCTGCCGAACCTATTTTATTTTATGTAACGTATATTTGTAAAAGTTTAAATTGTGGAAAGATGTCTACAGAGCTAGCTCCAATAATTCTACCTTAATAAATTTTAGTGTGTCATTTTACACTCACCTGATTGCCCAATTTCCTCGTTCCTTTGCCCTGTGTGGATGAATCCGCGGATTGCTGAGCGCTGAGGTATCAGAATACGAAATAATGTTGAATGAGTTACTTCACAAGGTATTTTCAAACCCACAGTAAATTAATTAGGAGTGATTGAGCTAAACAGAATAGATATTTTTTTAATTAAACCATGGCGTTTCAAAATTTCCTCATGAAATCTTCACTGCAAGATGTGTCGCTTATCTCAAGTCTTCAGCCAGCTATTCCTAATCTTATAAACTAGAGACAGCTGTCTACACTGCCGTACCAATATCTGGTTGCATTGTTATCTCCTTCGTTCAGTACAAATGTTAAGTCAGTAGATTAAAGATAAATAGTCGTAAGCTACTTCTTATGTGTTGTATTTAATTAGCTCACAAGGCGCTTTGTTAAATCAAACAAGCACGCGATAAAGTATGTTTACTTCAAGGTCTCTAATCGTGTGATACAGCGTTCGAGTACCTTGATTTAAGCAAAAAATCGAGCGTAGCGAATATAAAATTACTTCTAATTAACTTACTGCTATGATTTATTTTTGATAAAGATGCATCTTTGAAGTGATGACGTCAAGTTCTGATTTCAGTCAAATAAGAGCACCATTTTACGCCATAATCTATTAAATATAACTAAAATAAATATACTGACACTATCTGATCATGCAGGCCACAATATGAACTCATTAGGCACGAAATGGTGCGACTAACAACGCTTTAAAACGAAAAGTATTCATAAACATACGTAAGGGATTTGATTAGGAAGTTAAACTCGGAACTTTTAACGTTTGTTGTTTGCAGTCATATGCAGCCTCGTAATGGGAAAAAGGGTAGTAGAATGTTTGTAGAGCATATGAGGTATCCCACTGATATATTTTCAGTATCGAAAAAAAAAAAAAAATGGTTCTTATGCCGACATGAAAACTATTCTCAAAAAATACAATCACCGTTTTTCTTAAGAGCATAGCGTATTCAATAACATGGGGTTTATGAATGATAATCGACGACCATACAGAATATTTTGATAATGGACAGCTAACCTAGGATCCGCTCTGAAGCAATAACGTATAGTAAATAACAGAGCAATCGAAAAATAATGGATGATTCATCGAAAGAGCGGCAAGATTTCGCGCGGTCAGAGTGAAAAGCGGACAATTAAATTGTAAGCGCGAAATTAGAATATGTAAAAGTATATAACACAGTGAAAATAAATCGAAACGAAAAATGTCATCAATGCATGTATGAAAATATTAGCGCATATATTCTCATACGCCAGTCCAATCATTGCCGATATAATTATATTAACCGATATAATAACGACGTAGTAATATTAAATATAGAAAAATAGTTTAATGTAAGTAGATCATAGATGGACGAACGAACAGAACCCGGTACGAAACCAGAAAAGGCATTGCACCATATGCACACAGACACGATTAATATTTTTTGATTTCAATATTTCATATCAAACGTTGGAGACGGAGATTGAGTGGTTGTGGTAGAAGCAGATGTGTAGCAGTGGAAGGCACAACAGCGACAGCGGCGACAGGTTCGATACATAGCGGGCGGTTGTGGTGAGTGGGATGATGGCAGAGGGTGATGGCGACGACGATGACAACATAGTAGACCAATCAGAAACACAAGCGTCAGAAGACGAGAGAGTTACTTAGAAACGAAAATAAACCATACAAAGGACGAAGAGACTACTGAGATCCTTTAAAACCATATACCAAGCCACTTGAAGGAAGGCGACAGCATGGAATTGTATTTCTAACTGCAATAACCAAACTCAGTTATACTCTGCGCCACGTATTTTATTTTCTGCTTGAGTCAGGATAACATTCTATTGCTTAGGTAAGTCAAAATTAAGGTAACATAACGAATTTCGAAATGAAATAAATAGTTGAATAATTATAAGTTAAGGGTTAAAAAATTAACCGGAGATTTAAAGACAGACGCGCTCAGATCTCACAAGAAGAATATACAGAATCGAATAAAAAAGTAAACAGCATGAAAGCGCAACGACGGTGCGTCCTTTATAAACGTGCACGCATAACAACAACGGAGGAATGATTAAGCATACATAAAAAAAATAAGATACGTAGAGTAGAACAATAAAAAGGGTCAAATGATTTGTCACGGTAATATTATGATATGATAAACTTTTTTTAGGCTAATTTAGATAAACTTAAATTTCGTTTACAACATGCACAGATAGCATACAAGATTAGCAAGAAGAATATAGAGTTCAGAAATCGAAACTGGTTCCCATGTACAGCTGAAATTATAAAACGCAATGAAAGTAGCCAGCAATTGATAAACAGGTAGTTTTTCTTCTCTCTAAAACACATGATTCTGTCCGCTGCTTATATTATATTCTGCACGAGTATAAGGTATGACGAGTAGAATAAGGTAAAAAGATCCTGGAAGCTCGCACAGATTTTGTTTGGGTGCGGAAAATGAAGAGTTTCTTAATTTTCAATAAAGTGTGTTTTCATGCAAGCCTTTAGCTCGTGCAGGTAGCCAAACGCCACTTCAGGCGCGTCTTAAAACATTTTGCTCATTTAACATCTTAAAGGTACGGAGCCAAATCGACGTTTTTAATTTTGAATGTTCTTCGATTCACAAAGGGTTCAAATTTTAAAGCAAGTGGCTGTAGATTAGGGTAGTGTCCGACAAGAGTGCGGAGTCAAACCAAGGTTTCACTAAAGTTTTCCAAATTCCGAATAACTCAAGTAATATATTAGGAAAACAGCTTGAAGACGCACCAAAAGAGTCGTGTCTGTTGCCATAGATCACAACGCCAGGGATTCATAGCGGAGCTCATTCACGTTCAGTTTCCGATTTTTCATAAGTCAGTAAATAAAGCAATAGTCAAATGATGCTGCAAAAACAACGTGCCTCAATGCAAGTAGCAACAAAACCTAAAAAAAATTCAAATTTCACATTAATTACATTTTCAACCGAAGGACGCTTATTGTTTGAACTTAGTGACGATTTAGCGTACACATATTGCTAGAATCGAAAGACTCGATAGAAAGGAATAAATGTTGTCACACAAACAACACAGAGGCCTAAGCTTTTTTAGCGCGCTGTGTCTCAGTAATTCTGACTAAGGAATCTTTTATTCGTACGACAATATAAGAATTGAAATGAAAGTAGCAGGACTACCATGTTATTCAGGACAATTTTCACTTACTCCCAGTCGTTAAGTATGAATCAAAACACTTTGTAGAAGAATAATTATCATCCTCACAAGCAACATCGCTGATGTTATGGTCAGTCGTTAGCACAAATCCAGCCATTAATTACGTTTTAGCTAATACCAGCTCGTTCTCTTCCTTCAGCAGGCATATTTCAGCTCGAATTTCTTGGTCAGTGACTAAAATCGTCCGTTTCGCAGTATTAATGCAAGCTAATAACAAATCAGCAATTGACCTGTCAAAGATCACATAGTGTATTTCGGTAAGCTGTCAAAAAAAGAACACTGACCAAAAGCAGTTGCAAAAGATGCCACTAGCTGCGTGTGAAGTATGCAGCCATGACAGCGCTCTAAAGTGTTCTTAAAGTAAGCTTTCAAACAGATAGAAGAGCATAGGGGTGAGTATACTACATAAAGCTAAAGGCTACATCTGCGATATTTCTAAAACGTAGTTGTGTTTGCAGCTAACAAGCGAAAGAGTCGCCGTTGTTGAACATGCTGATAAAAAGCACCGTTTTGTTTCCTACTTAGAAGGAGCGAAACAAACCATTGCAAGGTTGTGCAGACAAAACGCTAGTAAACCCTCCTGTGAAAGAAATGTTCTCGAAACATTGAGGTAGACGGACTATTCCAAGTCAAGCGAAACGAAGGCCAGCGTACCTGAATGATGCTTGCTTTTCCGCTTAAATAAACTGGTACCCTTTCCAGTTTAGGCAATAGGGTTCGTTTTAATACAGTCCTGCTTTACGTTACCTGCTAGCTTTTAGTCATAAATTACAATATGTTGTAATGGATCGAGTTGGTTATGTAAGACACGACGTTGTATGCCATCCATTACAATATTGAGTTGTCGAAAAAGTACTGATCGTTTTCAAGCCGAAATTAAAGCAAATGTTTTATATTTTGAAACAACCCTAGTAAACTAAATATACGCCATTTCCTCCTGCTATTCTTCTGGTGGCACCATAGCTATATTACTAGAGTACTTCTGCGGTTCCTAGGCAAAAAAAAAACTCTAGCAAATGACCTTTGAATCTAAGCGAAAGTTCTGTAGGAACCGAACCAGATGGTCAGATAGTGCAAGCTTTTTTGTATCCAGGTTCTCTTAAGTTTTTCAGGGTAGCTATAATGTATGTGGTCTGACATTGTCAAGGTTAAGAACAACCCCTATTTTGCTTATTAGTGTTGTTCATCAATTTTTTTCAATGGCTTATTGTAATATTGTTAATTATTAATAGCAAAAGGTCCACATAAATCGGTTTTCTAAGTGGCGGCCAAACACTTGACGTCACCTTTTTGGCGCCAATCCTAAATTTCCCTTAGATTGTGGAACCCCAATTTTTTAATTTCATTTCCTACGTAACTGTCATATGTGGTCCACTTTTCATCAGCCAATGAATATTTTTTTTACGTTTGCAGAATTTTGCGCACAGATTTACGATTAAGTATTTTTTTACATCAATTCGTATGGCACAAACATCGGATGTATTTTATAGACAACTTCCTTCAAACCTTGGCAGTGTATGTTTCGTTTTTTGGAAATGTTATCGGTGCTCATGTGCCAATTGTGTTCAATTTTCACAATAATTTCATTGAATTTTCCGTATTTGATCAACTAAATTCGAAAAAATCGAAATTTACAAGACGAAAGCGACCGCCGTTTCTTGCGATAATACATTTTAACCACAAACAGCAAACGTTTTATTGTGACAAAATTTTAAAGTACTGCGATTTTTTGCATAAATTATAATGCTCTGTCTTAAACTTGAGAAAAGGCATTCCGGTAACTACTACACATCTACTACTGCATAATCTCAGCTTTTGAATGACATCAATGCAAACCCGACATACTTATAGCTCCTGGAAATTTAAAAACTACCTAGCTAGAAGAATGTCAATGTATATCTGACACTAACATAATAGTATAATACATAAGACCATTTCTATCAGAACAAACCTGCGAAAACAGCAATACTTTGAATTATATATGCAAGTAGTAGACTCCAATTAATACAGATATTTTGTTCATATTGGTTGTGTTGACGAATTTCGAAGAACAGGACACAAATTCTTATAGCCACCCTTCGTAGTTTTAAAAATACGTCGAAAGGTGTGTAAAAAAAGTGTGCTCATTCCTCTATATGCTCTTGTAGACAACAAACTCTAAGGCAAACAAGAAAAGCGATGAGTATCCGCTCCCCAGTATTCCGTAGATAGAAGAACAAAAATCTGCAGTTGGGAGATGAAGCAGGGGAAATGTGGCAGCTTGCCACTCTGGAGAACTGGGTTTAAAGTCACACACTTTTTGTAAATTAAACATCTATCGGGTTGCATTGCTCATATCGAAGTAAAAAGCTACTTAAAATTAACCGCGCGTTTGACAATGAATTGTTTCGTTGTTTTTAAACTATTATTTTATGCAATTCAAATTCTACGTGGAACATATTTGAACAACTGATACTTAGCTGATACTTAATCAATCAGGTTTATATAAAAACAAACTAAATCGGTGAGAGTATGTTGCGCTGTTCTATGTGGCGAGTATAAATCCCAAATTTTAGCTGTGTATATATATACACTGTAGGCATAAAAGGCGTTTGAGATAAGTTTGCACAGATGTGTAGGATGAATGTGTGCATCTGCCATTTTTAGCACTAATGAAAAATTAGTTCCTCAAGAAAAGAGCCACAGACCGATAGTTACGGAGGCAGTAGGTTTGCCTTCCCAATACGAGCGAAGGCTGACTGTTATTTAATATTTACACGCTAGTCTAGCCCTATTGGAATTACGAGCTCTTTGGTGGCCCGAAATCGATGGCCGACATTGCTGCGAGGTTCCGTGCAGTTTTTGAATATTAGGAAATGGTTTTCTATAAGGCGAAACAAAAAGTTAAATTGGAATAGTGTAAAAATTTGTCAAGATAGCAAAAAGGGCATTCCTAATGAATCAGAAATTCCGGCGCAACGAGAGCACCTATCGCCCGTTATGTCATGCAGATAAGCTTGAACGGTTAGTTTTTTTTCTGCGCGTTTTCATCTTTGAAACACCTGCTCATTTTGGAGTATTTTAGATACTGTGAAATCAAAATTTCAATATGCTGGTTTGTTTGCGTGCGACGTACATCACTTGGTGGAGTAAAGCATATTAATATCGCTTTTCCCACTAATACCATTTAAAACTAATTTTTGAAATGATTTGTAACCCGTTTAAGCCTTGGGGCGTGCAACATTGAAATAAGAGCCAAAGTGGAGAAGTCCTGTCTTTAAAGTATCGGTCATCTACATCTTTTGTTAAAAAGCTAAAGGTTTGTGGATGTATCGCAAGGTCGACATGGAAGGGCTTAAATACCTGTCGAACAGTCACCTGTGCACGTATCCGCCAAATGACAGAACCTGATCGCAGTTTCGGCCTGGAATAGCCCGAACATTAGCGCTCTGTTCTTTTTTGGTACAATGAGAAGTACCCAGGATCATTTGTCCACCATTAAGTTTAATGACGGTACGTTCTAAGGGAAGCTTTTTTTTTGAACTACAAAACTCGTACACAGCGAACGTTTGCCTATCCTGCTGACAGTTTAGCTTCAGTCAGATACCTGTGTTTAAAATCAGGTATTTTCCATTTTTTCCATGATAAACGAGACTGCTTCTAGAAATATCACTTCTATAATATTTTTCATGAGAAACTCCTGGATGAAAGATCCTTGAATACAGCCCTGCGCTATCGAACTGAGATAATCGGCTGAGTCTCACAAATGTCCGTAGACAAACGTAGGCAAAGACAATTTCAAATATTGGTGATAGACGGCGTTATGTACAATGAGGGTAAAACCGTGAACTGTTACAGCAGTTAACATGGAATTCCGCACAACAGCCTGCACTTATAATCGATAAACAGTGCAACGATACGAATTTCCTGAACCGTTCACAAGTGCAGCATAAGCAATCAATGCAGATGTTTTTCTGCCTATCTGAGGGTAAATCTTCCCGCTCAAGTTAAAGGGCGTATCACTTTCGGGGACCCGGAACCTCGGATCACTTTTTCTGTGACATCCAACCATTAGCGTTTGCGGTGCCGTACTGGCTTTCATCGACAAGGGTCGGATCGAAAGGGATCAATAAAGACGACGACTGACGAATTTTCGTTATCTCGTTTAAACTTGCCTGAAATAGATTTGTTTATAGGAAGTCATTTGTTCATTCAACGGGCTTTAAGTTACACGTAATCCATAAAATATTAGACTGTTACAAGCAAATCCAGCGGACTTCGAAATATAGTAATTTTCAAACTACACACTACTAGGACTAGCCAAATATTTCAGTATTCTACAAACTTAAGCGAGTTAAATTTACATTGGGCAAATAATTCGGGAAGAAAAACATCTTTCAGTGTCAAAACTTAAGATTCAGTGGTCAAATTTTTGTTTCTCGAAAGCGTCGGCGCTGGAGAAATGTATCAATGATTGGTGGAGGTATTAGACAAGAAGAAGTTAGCGGAACGCACAATACTTAAGTGGTGTAAGCGTTTGAAGAACGGAGATTTGAGAATTTGAGAACCAGATGTCGGGACCCAAAGGATGCTGCAATTGAGGGGGTTTTCACGAAAGCAGAGCTTGAAATCTAAGGGCTCTGTCAGCCAAAACTAGCATTTCACATGAAACGCATTACATAATTTAACCCAAATACTGAAGATGCAACAACTTCGTACAAATGGATCCCCCAAGGATTCACTTCAGGCTCTAATTAATAAAAAAAAAAAAAAAAACCCGTGTAAAGCATACGGTCGTTGTAGGAGATGGGTAGATGGATACTAGTCGAAGAAAGATCACGCGATAGAACCGCGTTGCCTTAGAAAAAAAATTGAGTTCAGTGGCAATGCCAAGCGCGTTCGGAAACGAGGTGATAGTACTGTTTGCAATGGACATCAGGGGCATTTGTTACTATGAATTGCTCGCCGAAAATTAAACCATGAATACAGTCCGCTATCTCGAACTATTCAAGAGATTAATGATTCTACGGTAATCGGAAAACGCGCAGTCTGCTTGTGATACACATTATGACAATGCCAGATTTCGTCGCCACGCTTCAGTTGCTCCCTGAATTGAGCAAAAAAGCAATAGTGTTGGCTTCAACCCGTCTATTTTCCCGATCTAAGTCCGCATGATTATGGGACATTCTACCCTTTAAAACGGGAATCTGGTAGGCAAGCATATCCCACTATGGATTTACTTCAGTCCAGAAGTTTGCTTGTTTTCTTTTCGCTACAATCAGTGAGCCTAGATGTTTTACTTTTGTGTATAGGGAGGAAGATTTTTCCAAACTTCAATCTATAATTTTCAGTTTTCTTTAGTGGTTTCTTCACTCTTCAATTCAGTTCATTTATTCTCTTTCCAGCGACAATAATGTGATCGAGCTAACCCAAGTTAACGCACTCCTTACGTTTGCTACAGCTGTGTCCATTATTTGTTGAAGTTGAACGAGTGCGATTTCAACACCAACGGATGCTCGGTTAAATCTACACAAGTCTTTCGATGTATTGACTGTTAAAACAGACTTAAGTCTTCTTCTAGCACCAGCTGAATATACGCTAAATCTATCTTCGAAAAGTAGCGATCGCCGCTGTATCTTGTGAATGTCACTAGGATTAGGAAGTGAATACTTGTAATTAGGTAAAGTATCGTTCTGGCTTGTTGAGAAAACGGAAATCTCAGGCATCCTAATGTCTCTGAACGAGCTCCGCGCTGCTCACCACAGTTAATCTTCTACGTTTGGAAAGACACGTAAATCGTTCTTAGCGTAGGTCGGAAGATGTTAACCAAGCCCAGATCATGAAACTATTAGATGTTGCTGCTGTAGATACTTCGCGGGCTGTTATTTCGCACCGGTTCACCTTTATTAATTAAATGTCACGTTATCATTTGTGGGGTCTTCGAAGAGAACCATCCATAGTTTTGAAACCATTTTCATTCAGGATATTCCCAAAGGTTCTTCAACAACAACAACCAATTTACACAATGTAAATTTTCCAAGAGGTGCCCCATACATTCCAGGTCCTGATTGCCTTGGGCCGTACTATGAATTTAGTTTAGGTGGTCAATCTAAACTATAATATTTGCGTCTGATCCCGTGTATTGGCGAATCCAGAAGGCATCATCGTTATTTCCCGATTTTTCTTTGACTTCTTTCATTACCACGGTAAATATGCGCGACATGCTTTTGGCATCACTGTCCTCACATCAAGTTCATCGTCTGACTCTGCTTTAATATTGGCATTGTAATGAGAGACCCCGTATCCATATCTAGATCTTAGCCAATAATTGGATGTTTTTTGCGAACATCTCAAACGTTTAAGACACCTTTATTGTGCGCTCTGCAAACGTTTTTTTTTTTTTTTATAGATGCATCCGGCATGCAAGTGATTGCCGCTACAACTACAACATGGATATGAAGGTAAGGGGTCTAGATTCTTTACGTTTAGAGCTTTTAATCACACACATACCTACGAATCCGAATCGGATTGACATCGATTATGTCAGGAACAATTTGAAGCACTGTAAACTGATCAATATGAGTGCGCAATTCTTTTAAAGTTGCGTTTAGTTTATCCTCCAGGAACATGAGGCACACTTAAGGCACCTTTTTATATTTGCATTTACTCAGACTGCATAACTAAGATCAACATTTTGTCCGGTAGCGTAATACCGTGGACATCTCTGCAGTCTCATGACATCGGTTAATTGCCCTCGTGCACACGTTTAACGATTTTGCACTATACTTCCATATAACAGTATCACTTATAACGATTACATATACTATAATTAAAAATGTCTTGGCCGAAGTTTTATTAAGGAAACAATATATATGATTAGAAACTGTTAACAACTTGGTCACGAATTACCTCATCTTCGTCTAAAGTTAACTCGTCTTCATTGAAGTCATCCTACGGTCAGGATAAAACACGAAATTTGGCAAGCAAAAGGACACTGTTCAGATTCTTAAATTCTTCGGCTTCAATACCTATTATGCTTGCTGCAATAAATTTATCGCTTTGTTTTTCAGTGAGTACTTTTGCCGCTTGAGGTTCCGCAAAGCATGCTTCGAATACTGTCTTTAACCCTGAGTTCATTTTGAGTATAAGTTCTCGAGGATTTCGTAAACTAGTTTGTAGTGACCTAAAAAAGACTTCGTTGAACCTTGAATATATTGTTATTATTATAATGTATTCAACAGTTTATCTACTCTTATAATTATCTGCCGAACCATATTTCTGCAAAGACTCTTTTTGGGAGTAAAAATTTATGGTAGCGCAGATACGACTTTTTTACTTTTAATGTAACAAAAACCGCGAAATCTATTGTAGGAGTCTGTTGTAGGAGAATTCAGGAGGGTAAGGCCATGATGGGAAAAATTAAACAGGACAAGACAATATAACCGATAATACGGCAGTTCATGTGAGAAAGGCGAAACTGAAGATTATTTTCTACAGTTAGCTTTTTTCAAACATTGTCAAATTAACAAACATTTATCAATACCTTTGTTACTTAATATGTTTGCACTGCGATGGAAAAGCTACTTCAGCTGTTCGCCGACAAACGTAAGCCTGCATGGAAATAGTTTTAACTTATAGGCCTATCAGAACGCTTTCATCAAAATGTTTTTCCTTAACACAAGTTTTAGATCATACAAGCTGTGATCACTGCCTGATTTAGAATGGATTTAATTTTATGTATCCGAAGCAAACGTCATGACCAGCTGAACTCACTAAACCTAGTAACTGTCATCATTAAATTTTCACCTTCTGCTATGTTTTCACGGACGTATTGATCATTGAAGTATACTAGGTTGATGTGGATAATTAATTGCATATTATTTCTGTCATCTTTGTCTCAAGACCATGATGTATACGCGCATAGAATCGAAATCAATTTAAACTGTTTTAAATATTTACATAGCCTGCTTTTTTAAGCACCATGCGTTAGTACGATGATGCAAAGAGCTTAGGGAAATTCGATTCCTCGTACGACTTCAAAACGGCCCCCATTGGTGAAGTCTGGCACTGAATCGAAGGCATATACACTACTTTATTGGCAAACCAAATTTTAAGTCGTAGTGCTTGCGCTGATTTCAGATACCAGTTTTACTATAAGAATGGTCCAGAGTCGTATTAAATTATTTATCGGCATACGCACCTTACGTAGATCTACCATGGCGACGAGCATTGGGCTCGTTCGCCTTAATCACTTTCAGTTTCGAGTGAGGAGGAATGCCTTCAACACAACAATGGAAACTAAGCGCACACAGCTGATACAAAAGGCTTAAAAACTTGCCATCCAATGCTACAATGATCAGCTAGTTTCACTCGTACCAATAAAACGACACAAATTGGTGTAACACAGTATATGGTTGGAAAATCTGGTTGACAAGGAAAAATAAGGACTGTATGTATGCGACCTCGACAACGACCGGGCTTATGTCCCACACATCACGCATTCCGAGGCGAGATGAGTAAGGTGATGTCTGTCAAACCTTACTGCTATTGATGTTCAGCTTGTAACTTCGACAGGACTATACCATCCTCCTCTGATCCATCAGAATCGACCCCAGAGCGTTGAGGACATCCGCGAGAGAGAGGGGCTACGGCTGCTTGGTTAGCTGCCTAAAAAGCCATGGTAGGAGAAAACACATCCTCGTATTGCACCTACCCTCTACACTCACTCCAGATAAAAAGGGAGGGGAAGAGACCACCGTTGGACAGCTGTTACCCCTTCTTAGGTACGGTCGTTATGGGAAAGGGTGCTTTTGGGTGGGTCACCAAACCACCCTCTCCAAATGTCCCGAGGACGCAGTAGGAATGGGGATACAGTAGACATCATTGTCTGCACTGGATCGGTGAATTTTCGGTCATTGCAATATCTGTGTGGGCCTTAGGACGTAATTTCTAACTCCCTAGAGTGTCAATTATGCCGAATTCAAAATTCGTTGAGTTCTCTTGGCAGGGTCTCAGCTAGGTTAATCAAGGTTAATAAAGCGGAGCTGTTTAGTCCTCCCATTTTTCCCTTCCTTACTCTACTTCGGAGGGGGTGAGGGAGGGAGTAAAATTAAAAAAAAAAAAGTGAATCAGCAAGCGTTGAATTTGTTTTTGAAATTCGTCACATGCGATTAACGACAGATCCTGGCTGCTCATTAGACTTGGCGAGCAAACCAGCACCCGGTATACTATAAATTGCTACATTCCAGTTATGTTTTAGTAAACTTATTTATTTACACCAGAGAGGGTTAGAATGTAATTGACTATTGCAGAGTTCTTACCAACATTCGTACCTTCCTAGTTTTATACTGCGTATGAAATAATGGTTATGTTAAGTTGTAGCAACTGAAGGTCTGATAGAAGGTAAATCTCAGCGGTAAACTCGCATCTTAGCAAATAAGGTTCAGATAAAAGATGAGAAAAGCCGGGGACTACTAAATCAAATTGGCAAGCATAAACTGGCATCAACCTTCGCCTCTTCCTTCTCATTTTCCCGACACAATTATTTAGGTACTTGTTACTGACCCCTCATTAAGGTCAATTTGTAAGAAACTAAAACTGACTGTCAGTGAATTGCCAATTAAATTCATAATCGCATGATAAGGCGAAGGGTAAATTTTTTTCAGCATTTGTTATTATATGCTGCTGGAAAAATAGTAAACATTAAGCAAAATGACATACGATTGAAGCTTTTCGTCTTAGCTGACATTGCCGTAAGCTCCCGGATGCTTGGAACGCTTACTGCACATATCTTTGTAACGAGTGATATATTTCACGATGCTATGGACATATTGAAACAATTGCTGCGTTGGATATTTTTGTTTGCTGTCCCTTACGAACACCAACTGAACTTCGAAAATTGACAAATGGTATCTATAAAATACTTATAGTTTTCGAGCGACTCGTTATAAATTTACGGCTAATTTTCCGGCTATTTTGAATGCTTAAAAGTTAATCTTTTTGTGCATATGGTATTTAGTAGTTTGCCAAATTATATCGGTAAAAATTAGCATACGTTATCAGTTAATTTCTTTCAGTACTTTCGCTTTGTATTCTTGTTCCACTGAGTAGAGCAGTTTCGTATCATCTATAAAACGACGTGTTTTCCTTTGTTTCGAGTAACACTTGCTTATCATCCTAGCAAATCCATAATACGATCTCTCATGAGAACGGCACTCACGTTTTTTTATATATGAGATGCTATATAAGATACGTTCAACAAAATCGGACACTTCCTTATTAGCAATATTTGCAAAAAAGTAGTCATATGAAGCATAGAACGATGTGGTATGGTAGCGCATCTCGATCGAAGTTAAAGAATTTTTTTGAGCTTTTATATAAATTGTTAACAAATTACACTAAACTACATCTTTTAGAGTTTAATTCGTGTTAGGCAAACAGTTTTTTTCGTTCCCCACACCAAATCTGATCGTCTCTTTTTAAGCTAATTTGCTTATGAATTATATTTAAGATAAGAAGCATCTTACTAACTTATTTTCCTTTCATTGCTTTCTCGTTTGAGAGTTGATTTTTTAGTGCGCATTACTAGAGTTTATTTAAATTATCTTATATTTTTTTTATGAAAAAAGTAATTTAGTAAATAGTAGAGCAATAAAATATTTCAGTACTTGATCTTTTTTTAGACAGTAGAGCTATTTTTTTCTTAAAATTAACGAATCAGCTTCGAGCTGTGCGTAAAGTAACTGATCAAGGCTTCTACTATTCGATTTATCTCACTGACAGCCCGTGCTAGCACTTTTATTCTCCTCAAAGCAAAAAATAAAAAATTACAAACATTACGGTTGTGGTTTTCCGAACCGTTCATTTTTTTGGACGCAACCAGGCAACGAAATTTTAAATTCGAGCACATTTGATATTAGCGGATCGCTGTCGTTTAACTGTATTTAGAAAAGCACCCCAGTGACCTCAAATGTTTCCTCCAGGAACGGTAGGTTTGATCCTAAAAAATTTGGGCGTTGCCGTTTATTTACCGGAAAGATTTTCCGAGAGTATATTTCTCTTTTTTTTTCAACTTAAATAAATTCTATTTAAATAAACAAACTAAGCTGGCTAAAACATTAGCGGCTGCTTAACAACCAATTATTATAAACAGCACTAATTCGCGTCTTCTCCCTTAAATCGCTCGGAACTTCAAATTTGCGAGCCTCCGACAACAAACCATTTTTTAGCAGAGTGTATCAAGCTAAGAATGCAGAACCGTGTCTTCGAATTGTATGCCACCGAAGAACACTGCTTGGTCTACCAACTTTGCCGCACAACTTTAAAGTTCATTATCAGCTAAGGGAAATTCTTTTGTTCTTTTCCTTACTTTGTTCATTTCCCTTTCTTTACCTTAAAACAACACAAACTGACATGTTGTGCCCTACACTGTGCGTACAATGATAATATCGTTGTTTATATAAGAGGGTGGATTATCACTTCATCAACTGGAGACAACATCAACTGACTGGAGACTAACCTTTTCATATCAACCTTCGCCAAACTTTAGTTGCTTTAAACTTTATTAAAGAAGTTGTAAAGTTAGTTAGAACTCGCCCTTTATCGTAAATATCGTTGGCATGTTAGTAGGGTTCCCTTTTCATGGCTATCAACTCTTCTTTGCTCATTTAGTGCGCAAATATACATAACCACAGTATCATACCAGCTTGCAGCTTTGGTGGGCCAATCCTGATTGCATAATATTTCGCTCACTGGACGTTAAGCTACGATGCATTCAATGAGAGTTTAGTGCAAACGACAGTAAAATTAATAACAAAGCTAAATTGAACAGAAACAATTGAAATTATTCCGCTCATGCAAACTATTACTTTTTACAAAAATATAACGATTTACATGTTCGAAAACGTGAATACAGAATGCCTCAATGGCCCTTATGCCCTTGTAAATGGGTACCATTTCGAATAAAATTACTCCAGCCGACGATTTAAAAGCATCACTTTATGCTTCCCTTTAATACATAAATAGCTCTATTTTACTTACTATAAATATAGAGGTTTATAACATATAGTAACTACCATTTCTCTTCGCATCTCTCCCAAGCTCTTTTCATCCTTCCTTCTGATTAATTCTGCTAGTACTACTTACTGAACCGTTTCAGAGAAGTTGCCCTGTGGCAAACAAAGTGTGACCGCGAGTAGGCAAGGTTCAATAGAATAAATAAACGATTCCAGTTTTACGATGTCGCCGTTCAGCATTGCTTTAAGTTCAGTAAACTGTTAAGCAGGACTGAGATTTATTTTCTACCTATCTATGTTTGCTCACTGGCTGAGTTGCTTTCGAATTAATTAACGATAGAACGTAAATGGTCGACTTCTTTAAATACTGTCACATAAAATACCGCTCTAAATAATCGCAAAGCCAACTCCAGAAGATTGACGATGGAATCTATCTTAGAAGATATATGCTCGAGCGTAAGGTGCCGCGACTTATGCTCGTTACGATATACAACCATTAAACAGTATAATGCTAGTCTTCTTATGCAATTATGCTTCATTTCGAGCAAAAAAATATTCTAGATTTGTCCTGACATTTTTCAGTAATGCTTATACTGTAGTTGGATTACATAGCAGAACTACATACTTGCTAAACCCGATGAAGTCCTCGTGGTTGGTGTTCATATAGGCCAATTCGACGTCGACGAGCAAAGAGATTTGCTGTTTCGTGTGCTGCTCTCGTTCGCGGATGTGGGCTGAAGTGCCATAAATAGCGCAACATTACCATATAACTAGGCATGGAAAAAATGGGCCAAAAAATGTTTTTCCTTCATTTTGAGACGGGCGGATAATACGGACGCAGGTTGAATGAAGAAGTGTGTGAGTAATTGTCCAGCAAAAAGTGTTCTAGTAATGCACTAAGGAGCTACTATCTCAGCTATTTAATAAAATCCATTCATAGTGCTACGATTCGTGTAAAAATTGGACAAAGACATTGTTAATGTATCGCTTCAGCGTTAACTTTACGGAGATGTTTTACACATTTGAACACTTACAGGTAATGATTCGTTCAGTTTCCTCCCGAAGTCGCGGATAGCGGTTCATTTTCTCGGCGCAGCGTCGCACCACATTGCCCAGCTCCTAGAAATTATGCTTTAGGTTAGGTTATTGTACCCAGACGTACCAATCTAAAAATTTAAGCCAATCGAAAAAAATTCTATCATAAATAACGACGAAAATGTGGCAATGCTGTGCCTGCTGACCTTATGCAGATAATATAGCATACAAATTAAATATATATATAATAGCAAATATATATGTTTCTTATCTTGCTATTAATGAGAGCGCAATTTTCTTCTAATGCAAACCGTCTTTTAACGATTTCACGGAAGTTCACCATTTTAGCTAATACCGCTTCATTTATAGAACTCTATTCATCCAACATTTTTTATATAAATTTTATGTAATCAGAATTACTTTTAGATACAAATAATTGTAAAATGATGCGCAAAGATGTTCTTATTTAAACCGAAATAAACAACTATGATATCACACTAGCGTTTTAACCGAACATTAAAATTCGTTCGAACGACGATCGTATCTAAATGCATGCCAGTGGCGTCCATAGGTAATTGCTCAGAATCTCTGCTGTTTAGTATAAGGCAGATATTTAGTGTTTCATACTCGTAAGATTTATTTACGCCGAAGATTAGCGAATCCACACACTGCAACTAGAAGAGTCTATATTGATCTTAAACAAACATATTTAGGTATTTTACTACCTGCATTAGCGTAAGATTTATATCTATCGGCTGTTTTTCCGTTCATCTGAAAATTGGTGCAATTTCGGCCCCGTAATAACATTTCTATCTGTTTCAAAACGTTACCGTATGAGCGCATCTTTATTTAAAATCTTGCAGGGCTGTAGGGCTTTATAACATGCGTAGCCCTTGATAAAAGGTGAAAAGAAAGTAACGCTAGACCTAAATACTGTATTTGAAGCTTTTTAAACAACGACGAAAGTCAACGGTTTCAGATAATCCATACTCAAAGGGGTAGATATATCTACCCTTCCAATTATGGAACGAGAATCACTGACGCCCACTCATTGAAAGGAATCCCACGGAAGGTCCCACTGCACTCATGTGAGTACTTATTCTTATTCATAAGAAGAAACGCCAAGAACCTGCGCATCAAAAGTATAGCGCGAAAGATTTCACCTACTCCTTAAATTCGAAACGTTCCTTAACCGTGTTCAAGTGTGTTCTTCCTCATGCAAGCAGTTTTTAAACCAGCTTTTTGCAGCATGAGTGACCGACTTCAGGGCTCTGGTAAAGCTTTGATACGATTACTGAATAAAAAGAGGCAGAGCTGGAAATTAAACAACGGCCATGAGACTATCGTGAGATCATATTCACCTGGTGTTGCAAAAAGACCAAGGATACTATACAGTTGGTATGGTTGGTTACGGTATATATATAGCCACAAAGCAGGGATTTCATTTAACTGTCAGGGTTGGATAAATCCGTCCGATCAAATACAGCGCCTATTGTCAAAAAGGGCAACCTTATACTGGATGAAATCAGAATGACGGAGTTGTGAGAGGATCGCTTGTAAGGGGCTCTTACGAGACACGACTTGTTTAGCAGGATCAACGTTTTCTTAACAAAAAACTTGTTGTGGATAGCTCTGTTCCAGATATAAGTGGTAGTCATGTTATTTCACACGCGTGTGTTCAAGCGCGAATGTTTCATTCCAACCATTTACTCATATTTAAAGAAGGTCTTGACAAAGTGTAAGCTTGAGAAAAATAAATACAACAAAAAGCGATAGAATGCGGAACGCCCGTCGGCAATATCTAGAAGACAGTCGTCTAAAATGAAAAAAGAAACGTTCCGAGGCCTTCTGTACAATCGACAGATGTTGTTTCCTGGAAAGCAAGCTAATTGTAAAGTAGAGACACCGACAAGGAAACGTAGGAGAACACATAAAGGTCAGAAACAGACGAACAAAAACACGGTAGAAAGGTGAGATAGACTTACAACTAAAGCCGCGGTCAGAAAAAAGCAGGCTTATGGTGGTTTAGTGCTAAGCACGGAAGAGCACGCCTTGTTATTTGTAAAAACTATTTTAGCACAGCTAAAATAAAGGGATATAAGACAACATTCCAAGAAATACAATTGTTTTCAAATCTTATTATTCCGTAAGATAGATAACAAAAATACAGACTACA
This sequence comes from Varroa jacobsoni, assembly GCF_002532875.2. Classification (NCBI taxonomy): domain Eukaryota; kingdom Metazoa; phylum Arthropoda; class Arachnida; order Mesostigmata; family Varroidae; genus Varroa; species Varroa jacobsoni. The sequence continues at coordinate 294,451 of NW_019213021.1, forward strand.
TTGAATTTGAAGCCTAGAAAACGATTAATATTTACTGCTTGTGAAGCGCTACATTTTGTAGCATTTCATTCTCAGCATCGCCGACATATGCAGTCATTCCCGGGTTTATAATTGAACTGGCTTTCACATCTACCGCAATGGAATTCATGCCTACGTATTCCACTCTTATAAATTTGGTTCTACGTTTTACCAAATTCATCTTGGACGGCAGACTTGTTTGTGAATTTCTCATTAACAAAAGCGAGATGGCTATCTTCACGCTATTCTCCATATTTATTTTATGCCGCTTCTCTACATACATAGCTTATATTCGTTAAACCTTCTAAGAGTGAAAACCGTCGGTTTCGCGGTAGACCCAGATCGGTCTTCTAAAAAAAATTAACATGTCTCTGTTCTCGAGACTGGTTAAACAGAAACATTTTAAAATTACACAAAAAATATTGCGAAATGTAATTAGCTGGTTTAATAATTGTTGTGCGATCACCAGGGAAGGTTTTTGCATATTGCTCAGGTTTATTGTTGTTATACTTGCTTGTATTCTGCTCTGCTGCTAAACTCCAAACCTCGTTGTAGAATCATGAACGGACCACTTTTTGTCACTAGTGACAATTCTGTGTAGGAACCTATTACGTGGCTGTCTTGTTAGATACCAAGCGAAAAATACAAAGTGAGTAAGAGGCCGTGTGCTTTTCAATCAGCTTATAAATCAAATAGGCCAAAGGTGTTTGACCACAGTCATATAAGTACTTTTCGCTTTCTCGGCCACTTCACAAATTGCGTCTTCGTTCAAAAATGTTTTCAGGTAACTCGCATTTGCCTCAGACGGCTGACCGCGGCCAGGTGCATTTTGGAGTTCCAAAATGCCATTACTATAAACCGCAAACCAGATTAGAGCAGCTCCCTCAAAGGCGAAGTTCACATGCTGCGCGATACAAATATCCCATGTGACTTCAACCGCTGCTATGGCACAGATTAATCTAAAATGGAATAAAAGTACACTTTTTATTCACCTGCAGCCCTTATTTTTAAACCTGACTCGACATGGAACGCTATTCCCGTTACATTGAAATTACACCACGCTTGTCCTCAGAAGAGAGTACTTTCAAGTCATATGTAGAACAAATCAAGTAAACAGCAGAGAGCTTGAAGTGCAAGGTGACGTTAAAAAAAAGCTTCCAACCCAACAGAACTTGCAGCATTTCCCTTACTTGATTTTGTACAGTGAGGTCGAAAGGGATTTCTTGGGTCTTCTTGTTACTTGTCGTCAGCTTCATTATATGGACATTGGATGTATTCACTCTTGCTATATATATTTCATGCTTCGTAGCTTTACTAGGAATTAGGCAAACCAATAGATGTGTCCTGCATTTTACCGTTATTATGAAGGAAGATAACTTAGTGACGATTAACCGAATGGTTTGCTCAAGATCGCCTCTGCCAATAATATATGTAAAGTATACCTATGGGTCTAATATACCACTTTATGTATATTCTTCTGTAGATATACATAT